>NC_056731.1:358558571-358591071 GCF_019279795.1 Protopterus annectens | reverse complement strand
TATATATATATATATATATATATATTATACAACAGTTAAGGATTACATATGTTCACAGGCCGTGCCAATGGGGGGGTGAGGGGTCCAATCAACAAATGTGTAACACGTAGCATCAACCCCCCCCCACGTAGACAGGTGAAACATGCAAACACAAGATACAAGTAAACACACCACTGCTTCGCAGACCACAGGCAGGATACTACCAGTGGGAGAGAACTGCCATGTCTAATCTTGAATATCAGTGTCCCTTGTGGGTCACCCCAAAAATGAATGATCATCGGAGTCAGTCCCTGTAATGATTTTTGTAACCAGGCTGTATACGTACACGGACCAGTAGGTTGTGCAAGCCTGATGACCCATGGGTCGAAACAATGTACGACATGGGTCCTGATACGTGGAGAGTGGGCAGTGTGTAGTGGTGTGGTTAGACCCCACCTGCACCCACAGAAAGGATGAGTGCTGCAGAGGAGGGGCAGGTGGGGGAACTATGGGTATGCAATTATGGGCCTAGGCGTGCAGGTGTTGGCTGGCACAGTTGTTTTCGGACCGCTCCAGGGATGTAAGTAATATTGTGAATTGCGCAGAGCCTACGCCCATACCTCTCAAGCTGTAAGAACAAAACCACTGGATAGATCCTAAACCATTGGGGGGACAAATAGGGACAGAAAGCACATATTCCACTTAAAACCTTAGAAAGCTGATAGAATAATAGGTTATGCATTAGCATGACTCTTCTGAAGGATGTGGGGTCCTAAACCCAATTACTTGTCTGTATTTAATGGCATCATTTCCCAGGTATTTTCAGACAGGTGCAGATTGTAAGAGGAACACACCAATATTATGAAGCTAACTCTGGACAGGCCGCGGATTCTGTGCAGTCGACAGGCATGCTTAAGCCTAAAGGGCAGCCATTCCCGATATGGGCCCCACTGCAGCACAGTCCAGTTTACATGGCTAAGTATGGTATAACCATATGTGTTGTTGCATAACCCACTACACAACACCTACGAACGCATGGTCGCAACACCACACTGTAGGCATGTAAGCCGATGTAATAGGCATCACAAGGTATTATTGTAGTTCTCACCCCCACCCAGGGGTGTGAGTGTCCAGCACAAACACCAAATGCAGTGCATATGCACAGCTGTTGTTGTAGACAACATGGCCAGCTGTGGACCGTCCCTGCAGCCATCCTGAACATCCCTGGATAATCCCCCTACTATCACCCCCCCCCCTTTGTGCCCTATGCACACCACTTACCTATCAGCCCCTGTTTCATTTCTATTAATGTCTACGGGTACACGTAGGTGACACCCTCTTCCCCCACTATATTGCCAGTATCTGGAACCCCAACCCACATGTAGTATCACAGCTGTCCCACAGGACACATGTAACTAACACATGAAGGAACACCACAAGCACACCTGGAGTAGCACAGGCTCACCACCTTGCGAACCCCCCCCCCACCTCACACTCTATACCACTACATCAACTAGTGATACCGACACCTCTTGTCTGGCCTCGCATACAAATCCTAACATCCGACATACCTTCCCTATTGCTCCCCATCCAATTATACCTATGGGCTACTATACAGTTACAGTGTCACCCCCACTGCCTACCTGCCTACTCCTTAGCTATTCACCTCTACTGTACCACACAGGTATGGAATAACTACACCTACCCCGAATACCTGCATGTAACTTATCCAGACCTGTGAAACAGGAATCCTACCTCACCTTAAACTGACCTTTGTCAACAGTCATACCTGACATGTAAACCTGACCTAAGCATGGATAATACCGACAGTTTAACGTAAACTAAGCATGATTGATGGGGGACGTAGCTGTGTTATGTCTGTTACCCTCTATGAATGTGAACACCCCAGTATTAATTGGGATACGTAGCTGGGGTCAATGTAGAGCTCTGCACCCTGGGCCACTGCTGACAATGAACAAGCACACAGTCTGACTGTCCCAGTTGACAGATGTGAACTAAATGCATGACGTTGCGCGTGTGTATGCGGGAGCAAGTGGGTGTAAGCTTGTTTGGCCACCAGTATGTGAGTACCATACTGGTGAAGCAGTGTAGAGGCTGAGTGCAAGACGCCGCAACCAGAGGTCAGTAATGCTGTGCTTCGCACAAACAAGCGCATACCCGCCTACAAATGTTCTACAGTACCTTAGTCACCCTGTAGCCAACAGCTGTTGATGTGGCCATTAACAAAATAATCTGCACTGCCAGGTTGAAAACCCCCATCCCTGTACACTATAGTAGACGTGAGTTCCACTAAGCCATGGCAAATACACATTCAGCTGCTGTGATCACAAACACATCATCCAGCACAGACATCCAACAGTATAGGAAATGTATATAAGTGTGTAGATTAATACCAGAACTCATGACCATTGCTCACCCACAGTATTATGTGCAGTCTATGTGCAGCACAGAACAGTGCCTGTCCAGTCATACTGTGAGAACAGTAGACCTGCATAATACCGAAAGGAATAATGATATATGGTGCACACCGTGGGGGCGTGTGAGCGTGCTACATGCACGGTATGTCAGACCTGGGGTGTTGGTTCCATGGAACCGGGAGATGAGGCTGGCCAGGTGTGTGAGCATACTGCTGCTACACAGTACCCTGGCAGGATGCTACCCGTGGGAGAAACACTATAGACCAGCTAGGTGTACTCTAGACACAACAACAGGTCTGTCCCTGGCAGGATGAACCAGCAGTTGTGGGTCACATCGATGTCACCACCAGTATCGGAGGAGGATCAAGGGAAGGCTGGTACGTACATGGACTAAACAGATGAAGAGCCTGCAGACACTTGAGTGGGGACAGTATAATGGAGGTGTACCGAGACGTGCAGAGAGGGAAATGACTCTAGGTGTGATATGGCAGGGCTAGCAACCAGGGAATGAATGGATTCTGTGTATGTGGAGCTCAGGGCCCGGGAGAAGGGAACATGGGTATGTCATTATGGTAGACATATGTAAACGAAGCTAAACAGCAATAGTGTTTTGGCCAGAGCATCCGCCTAACAAGCACGCATTCCTGGGTCGAGTCCCACTGCAGCACATCCTATTTACCATGTGATATCTGTATGTTAACTTCATTGTGCTGTATAACCTACTAAGTAACATGTATATTTGCACAGGAGTACTGCCTTAAATGCACACGTGAAGCGTCATAATGACTAAGGCACTAATAAGCATGTGTATGCGCATAACAGCAGTAGTACGCATGGATAAGCAGTTGTAAGTGTGTGTACGTGTAGTCGAGCGGGGGTAAGCATTGCCTACATAGATTGAGCTAAGTAGATGCTAGCTGAGTGTAAGGAAATGCTTCCCGAGCTTCGCATTGCTTAGCTCTGCGCAAACCCACGCATACCCGCATACGACCGCTCAAATGTCCCTAACTCACTCTGTATATACAGCCTCTGGAAGGCCCATACCCGGGATGCTGCACATGATACACTATGTGATTTACCATTAAGCCATGACAGATGTACATAACCACTCATTCCACATACATATCATCCAGCACAATCAGTCAACAGCACAGGGAATGTAGTAATAACACACCACACAACCTCTTAATGCATGAATCCCAGACATAGTGCGCCATAATGTGGGTACATATAGGGATATCTGTCATATCCTGCTCTAATATACTTCAAATATTGCAAGTTACATGGTTATATATGGTAGAGCACATATATTGCTGGAGATGATACGTCTGAAATACGTACGTGTCGGCACGAATGACTGACCTCAGTTCTAAGGTCATCCATGTCAATTGCCAAGAAAATGAAGTACAGGCCATACATATAGGCCGAACATGCATGGACATATGGACAGCTATACATCTGTAAATGTAGAGAGAGAGACAGCTATAGGTATATATATGTGTAAATATGACTCACAAAAAAACATACAACAGCAATCGTACATAGATAGATTAATATGTTCAGTGTATAATAGCCATATATGTATCTCTGCATACATACTCATATATATATATATATATATATATATATATATATATATATATATATATATATATGGCTACATATACATAGCTAGAGCTATGTCAATGTCCAGTTCTATCCCTCTATCTATGGTGGTGTAACATATATACTTAATGCATATAATATATGGACTTATTCTCACCTATAATCCACAGTTCCCATTGATTCTTGACATCTTGGTCAGAAATTGGTTCATTCTCAGGAGTGATGAGACCATAGGGGGGAAGGTGGATGACACCTCTGTTATAGTATACAAAAAGGATTCTAGTATCAAGAACCTTTTGGAGTCCAAGAGTAAGAATACAAAACCTGGTATTGGGAATATGACTAAATGTGGGCATTGCGCCCAATGCAGATATATATATTAGAGAGTGACAGAGTTTTTTTGAAGGTTTTGTATGGGTGAGATTCAGTCAGAACTGTAATTGTGGGAGTAAACAAGTGGTGTATGCAGCCATATGCCAGACGTGTCCCGGGTTTTATATTGGCAAGACTAAAAATGCCTTCAGGACACGTGTTATCAGCACATTTATGACATAACCAAAGGTAATATTAAAAACACTTTGGCAAAGCATGTCGATACTTTTCCAAGTCATAATTTCAAGTTTACTGTACTGGAAAGGGTGGTAATGGATGAGAGAGGGGAACCTACTGATTGGTTCCGCAACTTAGAGTTAATGCCACCACCAGTCCAGGCTTGAATGATATGGTGTCCCGCACTAGTTATTTAAAACTAAAAGCTGATTTCTTATTTTAGTGAGGTGTACACTATGACATGCTGTTTATTTAACATGTAAGATTTAATATTAACTCCTATTTTGACCTCAGCCATTGTTTGCATAAGGATATTTGGAGTTTTACTGCACGCATTTGTTTTTGCATACACACATATGTATGCATTTACTGTTCATTTTTATTCTTCGTTTTATTTCTTTTGCTAGGATTTTTAGCGTTGTATGCACTTATTATTAGGTGATTTTTCTATAACCTGGTTTTAGGCTTCATATTCAAAACATATTTTTTGTAGTGAAACTACGAACTGGTTCATTTTATTGTGGAAGGAAATAATTTTATAAGTTAAGGGAGTCTATTTCTTTAAGTATTTATGAGTGTTTTATTGATTAATTGATGAAGTAATTGTCTGATGTATATATAAGATGGTCCTTCAGACTGTCAGGTATTCTGAAGAAGTCAATTGTAATATTTGACGAAAACGCTAAATAAATTTCATCTTTGTTTGGTATCCTGTTCATTCTACCGTGCTTTTTGTTTTATATATATATATATATATATATATATATATATATATATATATATATATAAACAGACGTGTATATGATTTCCTCATGGGAACGGACTCCTGGCCCACTCCGTACTACATAACAAACCATGAGCACAGTTAATGGGGGTGGGGGCACAAATGAGGGACACCTGTAATTACTGCTATTTAACCCCCCAGCCCTAACGGATATGCTGTGCAATCCAATATCCACCACATGCAGCATGTGATGGCAGGACCCACCACAACACAGCTACAATGCGCCAACAGTTATCCATGTCACCTGTACATGTCAGGCCAATATCTGTAACATATCATGCAGATACGCCATTGTACCGCAGGGAATGTACTATGTTGAACACACATTACAACAGTACAGATATGCACACACATCCATACATTGACAATCATGTGTAGGTATATATATATATATATATATATATATATATATATATATATATATATATATATATATACACACACACACACACACACACACACACACACACACACACACACACACACACACATAGATAAGATATATGGGTACATACACATATACACAGACAAAGGGTATTAGTGGCCATACATGTGTAGCAGTAGTGTGGACATACTGGGTGCAGTGTGTATCCCCAGCAACAAGCCCTTTAACCAGTACCTGTGACGTGTGGTGTCTCAACCAGCCCCATAAAAGGGATACTTACATTGCACATATACCCACTCACAATTCAAAGAACATGACATGACACAGGTATGTATACACAGACAACCTTTATTTGTGTACCATACAATAATGTATGCCATTACTGACAGCATATGGATGTTGATGTATATAACCAGTGATGGATGCAAGGCCCACACAAAACAGTAGATGCAGACAGTGCGGATATATTACACATTGCAGTGTCCAGGCTACACCCTTCAATTTGTACAACAGTTGATAACAGATTTTCCTGCACAATATGTAACAGTCAACAATATCACATGTAGGTCAGCAGCTTCCAGTTACACCCTGTAGTCAAGCCCTAGGGGGACATTCTTTACTTGTGGTAATGCCAATGTATCTGTCACATGTATGGTCTGTGGCCAACAAATGTTGTGGGTGTCCACGCTATGACTGGGATGATAGTAGGAATGCTAGCAGTAGTTAATGGTAGGCCATTACCTAACAACTTCTACCCATATCACAGCAGGACAAAGGCTGCCATATATGTGGAGGACAAAGGCAGGAACGCAGGGCCATACCCACAATATTGCAGTTACACACCCTGGAACATGCTGGTGTTACAGGATGTGTTGCAGCATACCCTAATGCAGGAATACGACATCAGGTACACATATGGATATAGCCATGTACTGCTAGCACGCAACACACACACTGCCAGTGTAATATCCGAAACAAGACCTGTGTGGTGGACAGACAACACATGAGAGGCACACTTCTGTCCAGCTAGAGGATAGGCCCACAGTAGTAAGCTTTTTAGACAGACTGCAGTCCAAGGTAAACTAGTATGTACACACACACACACACACACACACACACACACACACACACACACACACACACACACACACACACACACACACACACACACACTGTAACACCAGTACAATGCAAAGCATTACACCACTCTACTCACAGTCTGTCTGTATGTTCCGATCCTTCTACATATATGTGGCTGCTCTGAGTGTGCAGGTTCTCCTGTAAGAGGTATTGTTACCTGCTGTCTGTAACATTGATGCCCACACACAAGAAGGATGCCCATCTCACAGGGAATGCATGGGGAATATATCCGCATGATGAAGGGATTCATAGTGGGTGGTTGCCATGACAGTGGTAATCAGAAATACTACATATGTGTACTCAGATATATATATATATATATATATATATATATATATATATATATATATATGGCTATCTGGCTAAGTACATGTCCATATAGTCCCACCATAAGTCCTGGCCATGGAGTGTAGCCCTACCCCAGCCCCTATAGATCCAATGTAGTAGTGCAAGGAGATGTTTGGTATGTATAGCTAGTATATTAATAGACATTTGCTGCTGTCATTGAGATTGTTGTGACAGACACGGTGTGTGTGGAAGGTGACATCTGCTCATAACATGTGTGCTATTGGCTACTGACAGACATCCTAAGGTTATCATGGTACAGTACCTGCATATATTGCAGGCTCAATAGCCATGTCACAGCACAGGGTAGGATACACCTGTGTGATATTGCATAACCACAACCAGTGTGAACACAGCCACATCCTCATATGGTACGCTAGCATAATAGTACAATATATGGACTATCTGTCCTACACCATCCTCATATGTGCCAATCACAGAATGACCCTACATATACTGGGCTGCTACACAGTCTGGTCTGATGGCTGTCTGTGGTATGGGGCATGTGTGTGTCTGTCCCTACTCACATGTAAGATAAAATGGTACCATACAGTGGGGCAGCATGTAACAACAGATAGAAGGGGAGCTAGAACAATGACATCTACCACAGTCTGTTCACAGGCCATAGTACATATTAACAATACAAACACTGTCGACATTCACCATCACTACACAGACCTCCATACTGTACAAACATCCACAGGATTTCCAGGGTATGGTATTAAGTGTAACTCCTACTGTACATGACATGTGTAGCACTCTGATATATCACTGGTGTGTTATCAGATATGATGACACTATTTACAGTGTCCAGCACATATGCACCTCTTCATGCACGACATATGTACAAAGGTTGACAGAGGTGTGGCTGATACATAGGGTCAGTATAGGCATATTGCTGTGATACCCTCATTAATCTACCATTGTAATGGGGTATGTTGCAACATATGTCCAATAAGGGATATGTAGTCAGTAACTGTCACAGCCTTCACCATCAACAGACTGCAATCCTCACACTACCTTCTGCATTCCACGGATAGATGCATTGTGGCTAACATGTGACACCAAAGGCACAACACTGCCCAGTCTGCAGATGAGCCTGAGATGGGAATTCCTGATATACATGGAACTGACATGGCAGGTATTGCAACATGTACGACAGGCATATCCAGACAAACACTGTTAATCCAACATTACTCTATATGCAGTATAGCAGCACTTACAGTCTGTAGTCAGGTCAGGTACATCCCCCTCATGTTTGTTGCCCTCTTCCCACAGTGTATGTTGTTAGAGGTAAATTCCCAACCCATATGAAATGCTGTTTGCTAAATGACATTTCTAGCTTCTGCTCACAGTGACAAACAAGGGCCAACACCACCAGGATGTTCCCAGGTATTGGAGTGTGTTTCCATGCAGTTGGCTATGGGAATGTTACCACACCTGTTCCACATGCAATCAGCTAGGGAAGGTCTGCATTTCATGCAGAGGGCATCAGCTGATCATGAGCATCACATTACATACACATGCTGCTGCCTAAGCAATGCAGGTGCGGCCCTCCACATCTGCCAGAGAGGGAGTGGGGGAGGCAGACAGAGGCGAATACATGTCAGGGAGGGGTGGGAGGGGAAAACCTACGCATGTTTGTGTCACACACCTACCAGCACAGGGTATCACGCACCCGACAGCTATGTAGTGCTATCACAGTTTGATCCAGTTATTGGATGCACCACATGGGTTATCTGGTGGGGAGCACTCAGAACATATATGTGATGGTGAGTGACATCTGCAACAGGGATATGGTAGATATACAGTTAGTGACGTACACGTGCCTGTCTGCATGAACAGGTGCCAGTGTCAGCGCAGGCACACTCACACAGGGACGCACACACATTAATACACTTGGCAGGGCCAGGAGTGCAACCCGTCACTAGTGGGATTGCCATAACACATCAATGTGCAGGGAACACATGCACCACATGGGAGATACGGAGGTCGTATGTGCAGTGAGTATGATAGGGTGTCAGACATAAGGCGCCATGCTTCACTGTGCCCTGGGGGGAGTAGTGCATGCGGCTGTGGACATACGCACCATACAACACACACATGAACACACAGGGTCCAGTTCGGATATGCATAGGTGCACGTCTGCACGGGTGAGTGGTGGCCAACAGGCCAGCAGGCTATACAAGGGTAGGCAATGGGTATACCTTGGCATCAGCCCACATGACAATGGTCTGCATTGTGGCACAGGCCTGTAGCTTCTGCATTTGCCCACACAGGTGGGTATTGCATCCTTCTTCCAGTCACCTGGGTGACTATTGTGTGTGGCCAATGCTGTGCATCACTTGCCATGTCTGTGTTACCTAGTCCATGACTCAGATGGTGTCTAGAATGTGCACACCTCCCACATGCATGTACAGTGACATGTGGAACTGTACCTGGGGTGTCTGGCCCATGCTATGAACACAGCTTATCATCATATTTGCCAGTCTTGCCCACGTGTGGCAGGGAGTAGTACTGGTCAGCAGATTTACCCTGCACCTACATTGATAGCATGCTAACAGCATTTCCTGATGTCAGTGTCATCTGCCATATAGGTCATGTTGTCAGGCATGGTATGTCCATTGTGAGTCACGTGTGAAGGAACAGTGAGGTTGCTAAGTGTGATTGGCAGGGCTTGATGTCACATGTATGGGTATGGCTTTGCACCCCAGCCTCTCAACCATTTATATCTATTATCCCTGTATGGTTGACATTGTGATATATTGTAGGGCCACCATAAATTAAATTAGCAAAACCCCTCCACATTGCCCACAGGTGTCACAGACTCACAACGACCTCTACACAGGATACGAGTTACAAACACACACGCATACACACACACACACACACACACACACACACACACACACACACACACACACACACACACACACACACACCTGTCATGTCTGGGAGTAGAACCCCTGCCTAGCTGATTTACTACACTACAGCACTACACAGTTATATTACGCGCCACAGACATTACTGAAGTTCATCTTCCCCAAAGGTGTATTTCACAATTAATGACATCAGCAGGACTACCAAAGTAGGGCATTTGTACTGTACTGTGAGTGAGTAGCCTATAATGCATTGCTCCATACACAGACACTGAGACACACACATCACATCCATAAATGGCATGGGTGGAGATGGAACACTACCACCGTTTTAAATCACACTACAGCAGTACGTAGCTACAGAACATGCTACGGCGATTCCTGGGCTATCAATTTCCCAGAGGTGTACTTCTAGAAGAGTGACATCAGCAGCCTTGGCAAAGTTGTGTATTTGTATTGTATGTAGTGTGTGTAGCCAAAAAGCATTGCTCTCTACCCAGTCAGAGACACACACACACACACACACACACACACACACACACACACACACACTCACAGACTCACACACAAACACACACAGTTGCCAGGGCTGGGGCTCGAACACCTACCTAACTGGTTTATCATACTACAGCAGTACGTAGTTACAGGACGTGCCACGGCGATTACTGGGCTATCAATTTCCCAGAGGTGTACTTCTAGATGAGTGGCATCAGCAGCCTTGGCAAAGTAGTGTATTTGTATTGTATGGAGTGTGAGTAGCCTAAAAAGCATTGCTCTCTACCAGTCAGACACACACACACACAGACTTACACAAACACACACAGTTGCCAGGGCTGGGGCTCAAACACCTACTTAACTAGTTTATCACACTACAGCAGTATGCAGTTACAGGACGCGCCATGGTGATTACAGGGCTATCATGTTCCCAGAGGTGTACTTCTAGGTGAGTGACATCAGCAGCCTTGCCAAAGTTTAATATATGCATTGCACAGAGTGTGAGTAGCCCAACAAGCATTTCACTCTACACAGTCAGACACACACAGGCACACACACAAACACACACTCACACAATTGACAGGTCTACGGTTAGTACTACTATCTAACTACTCTGTCACTAAAGCAGTACGCAGTTATGGGACGTGCCATGAATTTTACTGAGCTATAGCTCTCCCAAAGGTGTAATTCACATCGGATGACTTCAGCAGTCATGTCATATTACTGCTATGGGGAGGGCAGTGTGTGCATGGGCCATACCCCATTCATGTAGGGGTTGACATGCCACATGCGTGCACACACGGAGTCATATATCACAGGTGCATGTATACAGCTACTAGATGGCTGCTTCCTTGTACAGTCTTGTTGCACAGCTGGCACGTACACCACATAGTCTGCCATGCTGACAGGTACTGGTGGCTAGTATCCGCAGTGGGTTACATCTGCACCTCATGTGTTGGGGGCCCTTAGGCTGTGTGCCAGTTGTGACAGGCCTGCATGGCTCCTTGTCACAGTCACCCTCTTCCACACATCTATGCCCATGTGCCTGTGGCTTATTATAGTGTGTTGTCCTTACATATTTGTCTGCATTCCTATCCACTGTGTGTGCAAGGCAGGAGTGGTGCATACTGACATGTGTTCACACTGAGAACTGTGACTTCCAGATATGTCTGGTCCACTGGTGTTTGCAGACTGGCCTTCATGTGTTTGTGTGTGAGCATGCCCAGTATGGCCATCTGTGTTGCATGTGTGGACCATGTCCAGGTTGTTTGTACTGTGGTGCTGACCTTTTGTTGTACACCAACAGGTAGTATGCTGTGTCTGCAGGGTATCCATCAGTCATTTGCCATTGACTGTTTCTACATTTCTGCATAGCGGGGGGGGAGACACCTAACTGTTTCTACTGTTCTACACAGGAGTGGGGGGGCACACCTGACTGTTACTCTATGTATACGTTTGATGGGGGGGGGGCACACCTGACACTTGTACACATCTGCTAGGACTGTACTGGTAAGTCAGGTACTCCATTTCCATCTGTAGTCTTACCCTATCTTGCTGGCTAGGTCTTACCAGTGTAGTACAGATCCTAGCTTTGTTTGCCTACTTATTAGTGTCTGACTTCCTAGCCTTCACAGCTTACACCCGCCTACCTGGCCTGCTGCAGTCTGTCTGTGTAGGCCTGGGGGAGGGGTTAACCGTAGGGCACATTCGGAGGCCATGGTACAGCATTTGTTTGTGTTTGTCTTCACCTGTCCTGCTGGCTGAGACTGTTGCTGGGTATGTGATCCTTCCTGACTGGTATGTGTGGCTCTTATGGACACCCCTGTCACTCAGGCCATTTCCTGCAGTGGGTTTTGTCACTCTTTGTAGTACTGGCTACTATGGTGACTCCAGTATGTGTTACAGATCTCATGCTGCCACTATGGGTGTCTACTCTCTGTTGCCTTGACATCCAGCCACCCAATTCCCTTGCATGTTTACATCCATACCATAGCTACAGGTAAAAATGCATTCTACTCCATTTAACAATTGGTAGGTTGCTTGACTTACCTTGAGGGTGTGCCAGACGTGAGGATGGTGCTGGAGGGCTGTCTATGTCAGATGCACATAGTACACTCCCTATACATGGTTAGGCACAGGTAGTGTCATGTTTGGCATCCCTTTTACTATCTGTGCAGGTCGGAGAGAGGTGTCATTCCTTGGGGCCCTACTGTGTCAGTGCATATGGTACGCATTGCCTCTTTGCCAAGGCCAGGGCATACTGGGCATGCCCCCTTTTGCCTACTGGAGCAGGCTCAGGTTGTTCCTCCTCCGAGTCACTCTGTACCTGTACAGGCCTTGACATTGGTGGGGGGCTGTGTGGCCCTGCCTCATGCTGTTCCTGCTGCAGCTGTTTCCCACAGGATCATATTGTGTAGCATAGCACATACCATTAATATTTGGGTACATGTAGCTGGTGAATACTGCAGGGCTCCACCGGATGTGTCCAGACACCGGAACTGTGACCTGAGCATCCCAAACACACATTCTATTATATTTCTGGCCTGTGCATGTGCATCATTATGGTGTTGTTGTTCAGGTGTGTGTGTGCATTTCTGATGGGTGTCATCAGCCTTGGCTCCATTGGGTACCCAGTATCCCCCACTAGGTGACCGTAGGGGATGTCCATATCAGCAAATCTGTGGTACAGCTGTGTCAGTTGCCATATGTGTGAATCGTCATAGCTTCCAGGGCAAAATAGCTCTTAAACTAATCCTGCATGCTATAAAGGGCTTCGTAAATCTGGGGGACAGTGTTTTTTGAGTACATTTAGCTTCAGATATCTTAATAGCATGATTTAAGATTGGAGGAATGAACTTATTTATTTATGTTAAAGGAGACAATTGTAATCACTGATAACCTCTCCTAAAATGGGTATTATGTTCACTTACAACATTAACATCTTACAAAGTGCAAAACAGTGTACTACAGCAAAAACTAGCGATTAAAAATCTGAAGAAAAAATACTTGCTCAGGAACTAACCAAAATCCACCAGTGGCACAAATCACACAACATAATTAAAGGTAAGAACTTTCATTCTTTATTAAATGACAAAACTTCATTAGACCATATTACTGTATGAATTAAAACAACATGAAGTTCAAACATTATTTTTGTATGTTAAAAAACACCAATCAAACTGTTCAAATCATGTAAATAAATCAACCAGTGAATAAATTAATGAATAAATAAATAATAAATAATAAAATATAAGATGTATAATGATTAAATAATCACAAAATCTTTAAGATTTTAATGTTTTAAAAGAAACCCAATGCTAATGCATTCATTTAAGCCGAGAAACTTATCAGTTTCCAAGGCTATTTGCGAACATGCTTTTTTTTGCATTGAAACATATTAGAAAGGTTATCCCCCATGGCTGATATCAAACAATTCAGTCTACAACAAAAAAAATCTAACTTTTTAAAAGAAATACATATTAAAGCATGTTTTGCTAATGCATTGTTAGAGTGTTTATTTTTAATAGATAAGTTATGTTCATAAATTCTGTCTCTGTCAGCTTCCTATTAGTTTTACCCCCATGAAATGCTGGACAGGAAACACAATACACTAATTAAACTACATCCTTTGATTTACTAGTATATTTACTTTTAGCTACCAACACCATACCTGAATTTTGCATAACAACTGAATGATTATTGGGTATATATTGTTTGATTGATATTGTTTACATGACTGACGTAAGTGTCAGAGTCCAATATTTGAAGCTGTAGTAAAATGATCAGATCTATTATTGGTGCGTTCTTGACAAGGCATCTTTTGTAACGATTAACATAATTTATTTTCATCATATGAATATAAATAAATGTTAATAATGTCCCATTCTGAAGAAAAAGTCTCTCCAGCTGTAATGAAACTGTCCAAACTAGAGTTCATGTGTGCTGCTGTTTATCACTGTTGAACCAACATTTTAACCTTAACTTCCTACACAAAAGAAGCAATTCAGTTTGTACATTCTCCCATACAGGTAATATCATGGGTACACAATTCAAATCCTTATTTAATAAGGAGAGCAAGGTCTCATCAAATTCAAAGTCAGGTAAATTCAATACCTGTATTCGCAGATTATCAAATGACTTAGCAATGTTTTCTCCTCTGCACTCAACAACCCCTGGGAATTCCTCTGGCGGCCTTAGAAGTTCCTTTTATCACAATGGAAATTCTCTCTTCCATGGTCGCCTGAAGGCATATCTACAGAATTATTTTCAAACATGACAGAATGCTGAACCTCATCGTCAGCAGATGAAACCTCTGAGCTCCACTCTGACATTGGTAACATCACATTTAATCAGATTTGATCTTTAAAGTACCTGACCATACAGTTCTGTGTCTTTGCCAAGAAAGCAATTGACTTTTATCATGGTCATGAAGAGCTTCTTTTTCCTTTCAATGATAACCAACTCTACCGTATAACATTTTTGAACAATGTCCAATAATTTATTCTACCAGAGATCTGTCTGTCTCATTTATCACCCTAACATGTTTAATAACATCAAAATCAATCAGAATTGGAACACTCCAACTAGCTTTTATCCAGCAATCCCACAAGTCAGTGTTATTGTTTCAAACCTCAGAGGCTGGTTATTTTTCACTTCTCAAAACTCTAGGTACGAAATCTAATTCCAAATTTCTTTGGCAGAATCTGAATGAATTTATTCAGTAAAGCCTTAAACTGATTTAATTGCCCCTTTAAATAAAAAGCCTAATTTGTAGCTCTGCCACAGGTCATTAAGCTTAGATGACCTTTTCTAAGAAGAAGCATGAAGAAGTATTTAAAACATCTGCTTACAGCTGGACTGGATGATCTTGCTTTATTTGTACTGCAGAAAGGAGAGATTAAGAGATTTAGTCTAAAATCTACAATAGTATAGTTTATGGACATATGGATGTTATAATCACAAAGACTGGGCAGGAGAAAGAATGAGGCATTATTAAGAATTATGACTGCTAAAAGGATTTACTAAATAAGATGAAATAGGTTGTTGAGAATAAAGAGGAATCCATCTCATTTTGGTGACTGTAACAAGAATTGAACAAAGGGAAATTAATATATAATGTTAATACAAGTTACAATCTGGCATTCTGAATTAGGAATAAGAATATTATAAAGTCGAGGGTCTTGTAATCAGTACAATTAGAGTAGATAATGCACTGTATAATCACAGTGAACAGTTTTATACAACGATCAGGTGTAAGGCTAAAGATTCAAAATTATTTCCAGTTCATTGTTACCATTAATTATTGCTTCACATATTTATTATTAGATTCTTTTGAGATGGTGTAGAAAAGTCTATGTCAATTGAAAGGCAACAAAGGTTACTTATTCTTTAAAAAAACATACCATTTTAGTAGTTCAGTAACATATTGCATTATATACTGAACAGATATTACTGCACTTCAACCTTTGTAAGACACTCGACCAGTGGGCTCAAAATGTATACTAGTATGTGTTTCCAAATGTATTACAGTACTGTTAAATTATATATATATATATATATATATATATATATATATATATATATATATATATATATATATTTTTTTTTTTAACAGAGTAGAACACTGATCCCCATAGCCCATTTACAGCTTCAGCCTAGGCTTACAAAACTGATAGAATAACCATATTTTAAAGTAAGCATTTAACACATTAATAGTCTATAGGAATAAAATTAGGTTTACAACCATAACTGACTTGTTAAATGCTCAAGACATGGTTGTCAAGAAATTCACCTCAGGATCAGAGTGAAGTGAAGTTCCTGAGCTGAATCTTGACATACATGTTGAGAACATCTAACAAACTGGCTATTATCAGAAAAAAAATGTTAATATTTATTTGTAATGAGTGGAGCTTCATCTACTCAATGTACTACTAGCTACACAGGTAAAAAACTTGAGTGCGAAGTGTTGTACTGTCTTTGAAAGCTGTGAAACACTTAGTAGTGACACAGAGGCAAAGGGCAGAAGTTAAGTGCAGCTCTGGCGTTATATACTGAGGTCAACATGAAAAGTCCTTGTTTACCTCTTCATAGTTCACAACTAATATCTGTTTAGAGTAGGACAGGTTTTGATCTCCATAAACTTTGATGGTGAAGTATTTCATTTAAAAAGGCTCATAGAATTTTAATCTTTGATGTCATATGCAGAAGTCTGCTAAAAAAATGTTCTGTTTTGATGTGTTCATCCAGAGACCTGAAAATTTGTAAAAGGTGTCCAGGATTGCCAAGATATTAAGGTATTGCAGTCTAGATCCATAGTAAAGAGGCAGTCCTTTACAAGCATCACAGTACATACCTCTCTATCCATCTGCGACCAATGCTGATGGGCAGGGTAAGCATTAATTCAATGAGATCTGGTTCTGAAACCGGAAAAAGAAAGAGTGGATGAGAGAGAGAGAGGGTGAGGGGACACGTGGTATGTCCTCCTCCAAAGGCAAAGAGAGAGGCCTACATGCCTAGGGCGTTATACAAGACTTAAATGGCAGTAAATGCAGGAATCACGAAGGCTGCAAACTGTCATCTCCTCACATTTGTATTCCCCACTGAAATTAATCAAATGCTTTCACAAGTCTGTAAATACTGCTGCTATAATGTCCAGAGGTGTTCAGTGCTGTATACTTACAGTTCATTGCAACATTTGGATGCAAGTGTTTTATGCAAACCTTTGCCCTCATTATCAAACCACACCAACTTTGGGCAAGTCCTGCGATGCCAGTCATGGGTTATTGCTACATTAATACCAAGCAATAAAGCAGTACTAGGAGAGTGCTCCAAAAAATAAAACCATTTCTGTAACTGTAATGGATAACATATGGCATATCTTCCTAAATGTTTAACAAGCAGTTTCATACCCACTAACACTACATATCTACAGAAAAATAAGGGAACTTTATTTTCTATTTAGAAGGATTCATAGGTGATGATTACACAAAAAACAGAAAATAGGTCCATGAAAGCAAAGTACACACTCAACAAACCAACTATCTGACGCAACATACTAAAATGGCTAACACACAGCATGGAGTTCATCCTAGTCATAGGACTGGTTGACCTTGGGAAATGTAGTGTATCCAAATGTGATAAAGACAGTATCATGGCTGCCCTTTGTGTATATTTTTTAAAATCATATGATGTCATCAGCTGTAACCTATTATTACAAAGAACATCTGCAGCTGGGCAGTATGCATATTTTAATTCAGTGTTTCAGAGGTTCCTTAAAAGATAGAAAACAAACCTATAACCTGTAGTAACTTCACATCCTATACAGTCACAGCAAACAGTGGTGTCTCCCAAAGATCCATTCTCGGGTCATTGCTTTTTTTCAATTTTTACTAAAGACATGGCCCTCCAATGAGTGAAAAAAAATGGTATAACTAAGGAAATTATTTTTTTGAGCTACAATACAGAATCAGAATTGCCTAGATTAGTAAGGCCTTGCTGAGTCTAATTATGGTGGCTGCCAAAAAGCAATCACTAGAAAATGGAAATCAAAGTCTAAACCAACTGTACCAGAAGAAGTGAATATAGTAACAGAGATAAAACAAATGGAAGTCAAAATGGGAATTCTGGGAACGATACATGCAGAATAATGTTTTGGATGAGGAATGAGGTTTAAAAGAAGGCGGGATTTGAATGAGCTATGTCATGTTTGACTGACCATGACTGAATAGATTATAAGTTATGTTTGCAACTAAAATTATGTCAGTCTGGTTTGTTTTATTTATGTAAATGTATGATTGCCTATGTCATAAGTGATCATATAATAAAGATGTTTCTTGTTTAAAAAAATAGAACTTTTTGGAATAATTCATGCAGAAAAAGGGTTTGGAGGAAGAATGAGGTTTAAGAGAAGGCAGTCACTGAACAATTTATATACTGTTGATTAGATTAAATGATATATAACAATATATGTGATGGCTAGTACTCATAAACTTGTTAATATGGTTTGATTGCTTTTATGTAAATGTAAGTTTGTCAATGTCACAGGTGATATAAACGTGTCTAAAAAAATAAACATGTACCACCACACAAGTGGGTTAACTTTTATGATATGTAGATTGACTGCATAATTATCTGTAGTGCCTCTAACATCACTTATATCCCTCATGCACTGTCCTATCACCTCTCTACAAAGTTGGTTACACAGTTCAAAATGTATTCTAGATGTGAAGAGAACCAAATAATGATCTTTGACTACAAGGCCACAACAGTTTTCCCTGGGCCTGTCATAATTAATAGTGCCATCATTCAAGCAGCAGATTCATAGTAAACAGTACGCCTGCATTTACAGAACACACCAGTATCATAGTGTAAGATGGTCACAGATATAACTCTTATCCTGTCAGTGCAAGAATTCTGGACAAAGCCAAAAACTAATGGGAGAAGAAAGACCCAAAACCAGAGACAGATTTTAAACGTTGCTTTTATAAATTTAGGAGGGTGATAAACAGCAGTGTTATAACCAAAGTGAACTCCATGCTGTATGTTAGCATGCATTTTCTGAAGGATATGAAGGCAGCATCTCAAATGTCTGTCATTATTTACTGACTTCAGTCTGATGATTTGTCAGATAACCACAAATTTTATGAGGAAGAAACCAGTAACACGCAAAAGTCTGCACATTTTGCAAAAATTGGGACCCTTGAGATTTATGACTCACAAAAGTAAACAAAAAAAAAAAGGAAAACAGGTCCCTTAAACCATGTAAAAACTATATTTTCATCATAAACTACCTTAGGAAACAGAATCTCTGTTCCTAAACTCATGTTTTGTGCTTTTGGTAATCTTAAATCCATATCCCACAAACCAGAATTTTCCTGCTAAATATTGCAAAATTTGCTGCACTGCCACTAATTAATGCTCAGACTTGCGGAGTTCTTAATAAACCAAACTGTATGTCTTTCACAGACTGCACTACACTCACCTTACTTTCAATTACAGTATCCAATTCAACAATGAGGGCTCATACCTCAAATCTGTGATAGTGTAGTGCAAGACAAACCAAATTGAGATCCACAAATCAATTATTTCTTGATGTAGTGAAAATATCTTTCTAATCTGGCGATAGGCCTCAGACTGTTTTTCGCGAAGATACCTGGAAATCATTACCAGTTGAAGTAGCTGATCGCTGATTTTTGTGACTTTCAAAAATTCATGTAAAACTTTCCTCACCAATATTTTAACCTGAACCACATACGGCATCACTTAATATCTTTCTACTTTTTAAGTGGCTTGCTATTAGCATGTTTCATATTTGGATGCTATAATGATGCAGTGACTGTATTAAGCCTTATATTAAATGCTGCCTTATTGTACATTTTGTATATGCAAATTATTCTTAATTCTGTTTTTGTCTGATCTTTACATGCTACCCTGTTTGTGACGTTATATTTATATTTTTCTTATGATTCTCATTTTCTGGGATCCTCTCTAAAAATGGACATTTCTTTGTAGGACTAAAATGTCAACAAAATTTAAATAAATAACTTTTGCTGGACCCTGTGCACATGTATGTTTTTTTCTCAGCTCAGAGCATGAAGGATCTGTGCTAGTACTGAGCCTTGCGTAGCGCTAAAGTTGCATATTAATAGTACTGTTTAGTTACTACACTTGATTCTATTCAACTCTTTTAAAAAAGAAGTAAAAAAAAGTAAGGGGAGTCTTGGTTACAGCCATATACCACTCCACTCCTATTATCTGGAAATTTATGGAGTAGATATACTTAACAAATCTCATTGGTCTTTATCCCTCTTCCTTTCCTCTAATAGGGTCCATCCCGCTATGTTATGTATTAGAAGCACTCTTATTTGAAATTGTAAGACCGACTCTGATTTTTAATGCTGTGCAACGTGCACAAGACATTGCGTGTCCCCTGGAGTCACTTCTCATTCTTGTGTAAAGAAAATGAGTCCTCAAAAGCTTTTAGATAATGCAAGACAATTTGATGGGGGGTTACCTATTGTATTCTCAAAAGCCGACAATGTAGAATCTGACATTGTCGACATGCGAATAGCGAAAGTGCAGAACATTGAATGGGTAAACAGAAATCTCCGTAAGAGGATATATTCATTTACTTCAATGTATTGCAGTCTCGGAGTTGGTATATTTAAGTAGCGGGGGGGGTGCAGGGGGGCTTGCCCCCCTGCCTACACCCTTTAGATTTTCTTTTTATTTATTTATTGTAAGCATTCGAAATTTTAATGGTTCAGTCATTAATGGTCGACCTTTAGTGATTTGAACCATTAAACTTTCGATGTTCTAATATAGACCCTTTGATGGGGGTGCTAATGCCTCTTGTATTGACTGATACATAGTTAACTGTATTTATTTTTGTCAGCTCCATGGAAGAGATGAGTGGCCATTGTACTGGAGGAATCAACCAAAGGTTAGAGTGGAATGAAGGAGCTAGGCTTGCTCCCCTCTTTTCGTGAAGAGAATTGGAGACTGTGTGCTGCTGAGGAGTACAACTGCCATGTTGCCAGTGTATAACAGAAAGCACAGCAGCATTTGTGCCAGATGCAGAACAGGGAAGTACAGCTGTAGAAGGTAATGGGCTACCTCAGAGGTGGAGCACAGCCTCATAGTGTCCCATTGGACACTCTCTGAGGGTGGGGTCCAAAAACAGACACATAATCAGAGTTGGGGACTTTTTTCTCTTGGAACAGTAAGCCCCAAAAGTGAACTTGGACCAGTGTGTTTGACTTTTGAAATAGTTGAACAAATGCATTTGATGATATGAAATGCGACTATTTAAAAGTCAGTAATATGACGTCGATCCGTTAAGCACGCACTCCTCATGTTATTACTTACGTGTGCATTTATTTATGAGTATGTAAAAATCCAGACCCAAAAATGTCAAAAGACAAGCCCAAATATAGTGCTTCTTGAAAGTATACTTTTATAATGAAAGCAAGTATCTCTGCAGTAGTCCAAGTTTATATGATCTTAAGAGTTAGACTTAGTTCTTTTTTTTTATATATATTTACTTTTTGTAAAAGCTGTGTTCTGCCATTTCATTTGGCTTAATTACGTATGATATTCAGGTCTGATGATGCTTCATAGTTTATACACCATACCACTACACACCCTTAGGCCTTACCCCCCCCCCTTCTATGGGAGTATTAGGACAATCAAGCTTGAGGTGAATTTGTGGGTGCCCAACTAATCATCTAAGCTGTTTGAAGAATAATAATATAACGCACTGCAAGTGGAGTATTGTCTGTACTGTATGCTGAGGGGAGAGGGGTAATCTATCAAATGTGAGAATACTGAACCCATTTGCTTTAAGTGAGCCTGTTTTCAGTACACCAGTTATTTATGTGTGTAATTTCTTGCTGAAGGGATAGGGTATTAGAGAGGTACTTGACAGTTATAGTTATCTGCAAACTTAGTTAACCAGAACTCTTGGTGACTTGTTTGGAGATGCAAAATCTATATGCAGAAAAGGAGGGCTCCCAGCACTTAGCCCCGAGGAGCACCTTGGTTACTGTAAAACTTTCTGATGCGGTATTTGCTATTTGCACAGTGTGGGCTCTCTCCTTTAGCCAGTTTGCTATCCATCTTACTACACAGGGATCTGTTTTTTAAAGCATTAAGCTTACTGACAGTGCCAGGTTGGGATATGATGTCATATGCCTTGGCAGGGATGGAATATGCAATGTCAATGGTATGACCCTTTTGACAGCCTGTGTAACCCTCTCGAAGAAGTTAACCAAGTTCATTAGGCAAGCTGTTGCCCAGGCAAAGTGCTGCAGATCAGGTCTAATGAGCTTTTTCATATCATTGTTTATAATACATCCTGTGTCATTGTAGTTGACTTTTCAGGCTGATGTGTGTATAATTCTCAGGGTCAGCCTTAGGGGGCACCCGTGTGAAGTGGCATCATCAGCACAGTGCACCAGACTTCAGGAACAAAACAGGTAGCTAAACATATCTTAAGCAGTATGAAGTGTGGCTCTGTTGGGCATGCTTAATATTGTTTACTAAACAAACGTGCGTTATCAGTCCCCATGGAAAAAGTATGTTTGGTCTTAGAAAGCACCTTCAGTACATATTCCTTTCTGATAGTAGGGGGTTTAAGGGATTCAAGGATATGTAGACTTTGGAAAGAAGTCTTTGGGATAAATGTAGCACTGAATTTTGTTGGTAGTAAATTGGTAATGTCTAATGGGTTTGAAGAGAAGGTGCAATTTTAATAAGTGTTGTTGGGTATTATTCCTTGGTTTCCTAACATGGCTGTTGAAGGATTTGTAGTTGTCCTTATGTTTAGCTGTTAGCCCAGGTTCTTGGGCTGCCTTAGAAGACCTAACAGTTTTTTTCACAAATATTTCCTATCCTTGATGTAAGAGTCTTTGGATATGCTATAGAATGTTTGAAGAGCTTTTCATTTTATTGTAAAGTTTATATATATATTGGAGGACCATTGAGGATGTTTGTTTTTGAATTTCTCATTCTGTTATGTTTTGGTTGGGACAGCCAGCTTTATTTAGCTTCTTGCTGTGTCGACACCTGAGTGGTTACTGACTTTTTTTAACATGTCTATTAAATCACAGAGGCTCTGAATGATTATCACTGTTGAAATGACATGGGAAAATGGGTTGCTTATGGATGGATGGTTGGATTAAATCACAGATGTATCAATGACATAGGTACACATACAGTAATAGAAAATAAAACAAACCGTAGTGATATTCTCATTGTTTTTATGCAGTATAAATTTATATTTTCTTTTTAACAATTATAATTCATTCTAGTATTACATTTGTAAACATTGTCATAGAACGTAATGAGGTTAATATGTCTGAAATTCTTGAACACTTGAGATATTAGATTATGAGCTTTGGAGATTTTGCAGGTGAAAGTCACTAGTTTAAGGTCCAGCTTAACTGGGGAAGAGATACTATGAGAATAGTACACGAAGAGGCTATTTTTGTAAGAACCAGATTGAAGATGTTATGTCCTGGTTTTGGTTTGTTAGCTGTCTAACCTATGGAGTTTTATTTATTAAATTTAAGAACTTTTGGGCATACCCCTCAATGGAAATGTAAGTACCTCAGTTTATTGAGCAGTAGTTGAAGTCTCCCTTGACAGGGGGTTCATTTATAGGGAGTTTTGGGTATTTTACATGATTCCAGTGGACATGCAGGGTGTCCTGTAATAGGCTATAAGCTGATAGTTTGTCCTGTTTATGGTGATGTAGAGTTCTGTGAGCTCTGTTTGTGGGTCATTATGAATCTACCTGCAGGTTATATGGTCTTTAACAAATATGGAGATTTCACTATAGTAGCCATCGGGTCTGAAGGTATGGTAGGTGCAAAATCCCAGGCATGATGAAAGATCTTTCTTTACATTTAAACAATCTGTCAGCAATTACACAAATATGGATACGTTCCAAATGCATAAGAGCCCTCAAGATTGAGCAATTTGTTGTTGAGTCTTCTAACACTAAGCAGAGCTACCTTAATATCATCCAGTTTTGGGTTTGATATATTTGTTACATTGGAATGTATATTAGCTGAACTCTTAGGATAGCAAAAGGTATAGCCCTGCAGAAATGTTGGTGCGTACAGCAGCTATGGGCAGTTGTGGGCCCCTCACAAGTTCTGAGTTCTGTTCCGTTACTAACATTGACTAAACCAGGTCTGGAGAAATTGGAGATATGAATGCAGATGTACACCAAGAGATATGTGTGTGTGTGTGTGTGTGTGTGTGTGTGTGTGTGTGTGTGTGTGTGTGTGTGTGTGTGTGTGTGTATATATATATATATATATATATATATATATATATATATATATATATATATATATATATGTGTGTGTACAGTCATGTGCATGCATATATATATATATATATATATATATATATATATATATATACAGGTTCATAGGTAGGTACTAGGCTATCGGCCCAAGGGTCTCGTAAGCCTAGCCAGCAAGGTACCATAGCTTCGCCACCCACTGTCCAGCAGATACACAGACATTAGCACCTTCAAGAAAAATCTTGATGATTGGATGGGAAATTCACCCGGGGATCACTTCTGTGCCTCTGTCCAGCAGGGACACAGGAAAATAATTTTCTTGGGTGGCAAAGCCAGGGTACATTTGATGCTTGTATGGGCCCTAGGTGTATTTCCTAGTACCTACCTATGAACCTATGAACTCATCAAGATTTTTCTTGAAGAGTGCTAATGAAGAACTTTGCTTGACATAGATGGGTAGCTTGTTCCAGAGTATAGGGAGTGTCTGGGACAGGAATCTATCCCTCCAGCGTGTCCTGTTTATTGTGGTGACAAGGTTTAGGTTCCTAGAGCATGTAGCTTGGAGGGATTGGGATTTCTTTAGGTGTAGCATGTCCAACAGCTCTGGGTTTGACATAGCTTTATATGTTAGGCAGAGATCACCTCAGAGTAGGCGAAATGCTATGGAGTAAAGCTGGAGTTTTTTGAGGCGGTCAGTGTAGGGAATTTGTTTGAGGCCAGTAATCCTCTTTGTGAGGTACTTCTGTGGCCTTTCCAGCTGCTGCAGATGCCTTGTGAAGTACATTCCAAAAGGGGCGTTGTACTCTATAATGGGTCTAATGAGTGACGAGTAGAGGGGAACAATGTCCTCTTTTTTCCTGGATGAGAACCCTTTTATGATGAGGTGTGCCACGTAGAAGGACTTCCTGACTACTGTGGTGATGTGACTATCAAAGGAGAGACTACTGTCCACCTGGGTCCCAAGGTCTCTTATCATGCATTCGGTGTTAAGTAGATTGCTGCCTATGTGGTAGTTCATGGGTACAGAGTTTTACCAAAGGGGATGACACTGCACTTTTTGGCATTGAGCTTGAGGCCATGGCTCTGACACCAGGCATCTGCCTCAGTGAGGCCCTTCTGTAGGATGTCCACATCATTTGGGGACTTGACTATGGCTCCTAGTTTGCAGTCATCTGTGAACTTCATCAGCCAGAGGCCTTCTGTGTTAGCCTGTACTTCAGAGAAGTAGATACCAAACAGGAGAGGTCCCAGGACTGAACCCTGTGGCACTCCACTTGTCACTGCCTTGAGGTCAGATTTAGTGTCTGCAACTTTTACAGTGTGGGTTCTGTCAGTGAGCCATTTGGCAACCCATCTTGTGACGTAGGGATTTATACCTAGTTTATTGAGTTTAGCTATAATTCCAGAATGGGGGATGGTGTCGAATGCCTTGCCGAGGTCAAGATAGGCTGTGTGAACCACCTTACCCTCATCCACAGCTTTGGTGACTGCCTCAAAGAAGTCGATCAGGTTCAGGAGGCATGATCTGCCTTTCACAAACCCAAACTGGGTGGGATCCAGAGTTTGGAGGTTACCAATGTCTTTGTTTATGAGTTCCATGAAGATACGTTCCATGGCCTTGCAGACCAGGCTCGTCAGGCTAATAGGTCGATAGTTTACGGGATCAGTGGTAGCTCCCCCTTTGTGGAGTGGGATATATATATATATATATATATATATATATATATATATATATATATATATATATATATATATATATATATATATATATATATATATATATATATATATATATATATATATATATATATACAATTGAAAATTGTCTTTCTGGTCGCCGTCTGATCCTAAATCCCAAAAAGAACAAACTGTTGCTTTTCTCACCAACACACAGGTCTACTGCATTCACTTTTACCATTAAATCTAATAATGGCACCATAATCTCCTCAGACTCCTTTACAAAAGTTTAGGTGTTTTAATCGACAATAATATTAAATTTGACCTACATGTTAATCAGTCCGTAAAGACCATCAATAAAAAACTAGGCTCACTTTACAGGATAAAAGCATTCTTAACCCCTCCTGCTAAATTTACCATAGCTTTTTCTCACCTATTTTTCGACTCTTCTGTATGCATCCCCAATACTCTGCAATCTAAACAAATCTAGCCTTAACAAACTCTCTATCTGCTATAACCATATCACCAGATTTGCCACTGGCCTGCCTTATAGGACTCATCATTGTATTAACTTAAACCAGCTTGGGTGACTAGAATTACCCAGCTTAATCCAGCATAAACTCATGATTACTGCCCATAAGATCCTTTACAATCCAGATAATACTCCTGCTCTTAAAAATATTATCACCCCCTATCACAATCCCTGACCTCTTCGTTCCGCTAATAAATTACTAATCCAGACTATCAAAACTAATAACTCTGCCAGTGACTCTCTCTTTGCGAACACTGTAAGCAGATCCTGGAACTCTCTCCCAACCGAAATCACTTCGCTCAACTCCCTGAGTCAATTCAAGACTAGACTTAAACAACATCCGACAATAAACTGGCTATGTCATGTAGCAAACCTGACTAACTCTCCTTGACAATTAGACTAAAATAGTTATTTTTGCTTACCTGTGGCACTATCCTGACCTTTACTTTGTTTAATTCTAACGTGTTTAACTATGTCACCACTGTAAATATTGTATCTGTAGCTAGCTGTACGAGTTAATAGTATTCTTAGCTAACTTGAATTACTTATTGTTGTCGTACTGTCTGAGTTTCTTTAACCCTGGAACTTTTATAATTTGCCTAGATGACACCTCTGTAAATATTTTATCTTAAACTTAACTGTTTGCTTGGATATGTTAACTACTTTATACACTGTATTTTTTAATCTAATTTGCTGACCTTGGAGCTTTTCTCCATGGGCATCTGCTGAAAATGGACATGTATCCAGTCAGACTATCCTGGTCAACAAATGTAAAATAAATAAATAATCAACAAATATATAAATATATATATATATATATATATATATATATATATATATATATATATAGATAGATAGATATATATATATATATATATACATACAGAGAGAGAGACAGATAGATATACACATGGCTATATGTAATGCACAGGAGAGGAAGCTATATGGAAGGTGTACCTCTGTTCTCCATGAGAGGCTGGTCTTTGCACAAGAAGCCTTTCCTTTCAGCGTGTTTTCCCTGCCCAGCCCTGGACATTTAGATATTCCTAGCTCAGTTCTTTGGCTAGATTGCTGGCAAAGCAAGATCATCTTGCTTCTGGGTTTCTTTTAATATCTATATTTTTGTGCATGCAGGAATACACATATGGTTAAAGAGCCAAATTTATAGCTGTAACAGCAGAAAGTACTGGATGATTGGGAAGGAAGAGCTGTACAATTTAGTACACTGCAGTGATTAATAGACTGTATTCAGTTTAGAGCATACATGCAAAAATTAGATGGTGCTTTTTATTACATCCAATGGTACTACTGTAGTATCAGACATATAATAAAATAAACAAGCACACTGATTTAGTTTGGGTGGAGAGCTGGAGACTGGCCAAGATCTATTAAGGGTTTAGCTAAAGCTATAAGATTACAGTGGGATTTAGCCTAGACACTCCAAATGCAGGTGTATTTTCTTATCGTCACAACTCTTTCTCACTAACTTCAAAAAAAGCTTAAAATGAAGTCTCTTGATTTATGATCTTCTTGCATCTCTAGGTCTAATGCAGGAAAATAACGTCTGCATCCCCTCATAGTTCTTGTTGCTTAAGACAATATTGTTCTTACCAATAGATCTACTGTTTTAAAGGTTTGTGGTGGAAAGACTTTTGCTCATTGTTTTGAGACCTTACATTACTGTTCATGCTTCTGTTATCTAAGTAATATCATGACATGCCATTTGTTTATCTAGGCTTTCTAACGTGTGTGTGTGTGTGTATATGTATGTATGTATGTATATATATTTATACATACACACACACATATATATATATATATATATATATATATATATATATATATATATATGGGTCCCCTTCGAATGGTCGACATTTCATAATGTCGACATTTATATGGCCGAGACCATGTGATTGACAGAAATGTCGACCATGGGGAACTGGCATCTCACTACAGTGCAGAATGGAAAGATTTCCACTTCCGCACTGTAGTGTGTTCTCGGAGTTGGTGTATTTAAGTTACGGGGGGTGCAGGGGATGAAGCCCCCCTGCTGGCAGCTTTAAGGTAAGTTTATTTTTTGTTTTTATGTTCTACTTGTATGGTCAACATTTCAAATGTCGATCATATGGTCTCGGCGATATGAATTTCGACATTGTGAAATGTCGACCGTCGACCATATCAAGTAGACCCATATATATATATATATATATATATATATATATATATCAGACCTCCCAACCGTTCCGAATTACTCAGTTTTTACCGAGTTTTGGGGTTCAAATGAAGGGGTGCCACGATTCCCGAGTGGCACCCCTTCATTTCCGATTTTTCTTTGCTTTTTTAAAATGTTTGCGCTGTCGGAGCTGACGTCATCACGTGCGCAATGT
Source organism: Protopterus annectens (assembly GCF_019279795.1). Classification (NCBI taxonomy): domain Eukaryota; kingdom Metazoa; phylum Chordata; order Ceratodontiformes; family Protopteridae; genus Protopterus; species Protopterus annectens. Next base: position 358,562,063 of record NC_056731.1, on the reverse strand, counting down.
CAGGCTACCAGTCAGTCGGAATTGAGCTCAAGGAGGTCACATCATCATTTCCGGCTGGCTGAATTGCAAGCTGGCGTGCAGCGCTGAAATGGTGGGAATGGGGAACAGAAGAGCTTGTGCAGGCCAGGAAGCTGAAACAGCAGTTCGCCGAGCCGGGAACTACTCAATGCAGGGATTAATGGCAGCAACAGCAGAGGAATGACTACTCAGGGTAAGGAACCACTGTGTGTGTGTGTGTGTGTGTGTGTGTGTGTGTGTGTGTGTGTGTGTGTGTGTGTGTGTGTGTGTGTGTGTGTGTGTGTGTGTGTGTGTGTGTGTGTGTGTGTGTGTGTGTGTTGGCTAGAGGTATTCAGGCTCAATGCTCTGAGCTTTGTCCAGATTTGTTTTGTACTAAGAGTTGAGAGAGCTATGATGAGAAGTAAGAACATTCTGTTGTGCTAAAAGTTTACAGCTATGATGAGAAGTGAGCACACAATTTGTATTCCCCCATTATTGTTTCTGTGCTAACAGTTCAGAGATATGGTGAGTGAGAAGTGAGAATTGAATTTGTATTCCCCCATTATTGGCTTTGTTATTTGTCCATGTTTTTTGTGTTCAGGTTAAGAGCTATGTTGAGAAGAGAGAAATGAATTCACTAAATGATGGCTGTTAAGTTTCAGTCTTCCTATTTTTCAGGCAGCTGCTGATTTGGCATAGTGGTATGTCGTTCTGACTGTAGTGCATAGAGTCCTGGGTTCAAAACCTGCCAGTGAAATGCATGATGGTAGCACATTTTATTCTAGCAACTTTACAAAATTATACAAGCAATGTTTAAAATGTGTCCCTGGTTTTTGACCTTTTGTCCCCCCCAAAAAATGAAATTGAATATAAGTGCGAAACGCTGTGCAAGATGCCTATGGCCTACACTACTGTCATTCTATTTATAGTGTGGGTGTGGAAGCAGACTTTTATGATGGAAAAGTTCTGAATTGGGCAGTTTTGTCATTATTGGTTCATGTGTTTTGTTTCATTGCCTACAGTACAGATTACTGGTAAAATGTTCAAACAATAAATTTAAAATGCGCTTTAACATGTGTGTTGTATTATACAAGGAATATAATTTAATAAAGTCAGGAAGGTGTATAAAGAAAAGAACACATGTATGTTTCTTGTTTTGTGTGCAAGGGGCCAATGATTTGAAGACAGCCCAAAGGTAATCTTTATCCACCACTGGCCAGATGCATTTTCTTTGGATGTGGTGTGGGTTTCAATGCTGTTTCAATGAATATGAGTTTCAAGGGCAAAGAAGTTTTAATTTCAAGCCTATTTTCATTGTGAGACAGTATTGCTTTGTTTACCAGATAATGTCTTTTAGTGTTTCTGCATTGTTGTGCTGTAAAATGTAAAAATAAAATCCAAATCATTATAGAAGTAAAGCAGTATGCATACATTAGTGTTTATGGTAAATGGGATGAAATAGCCAGGTAACGGGACATTGGAATGGCTGCAGAGGGACTCTGGTGCCATGTTTTGGTTGTCTGTTCCTCAGTTTGCGTTCGAAAGTTGGTATCCCACAATTCCATTGGAGTGGGTGGGGTTACATAATTATGTATGCAAATTAGATGTTTATCAGCGTACAGATTTGTACCTATTTTTCATGGGCCTTGTCCAGATTTTTGATGTTTCCAGGTTGAGAGGTATTTTATATATATATATATATATGTATGTGTGTGTGTGTGTGTGTGTGTATATATATATATATATATATATATGTATGTATGTATGTATGTATATACAGTCACTCACTGACACTGACCTCCTTAGAATACATATGTATGCATTCATTTTAAAGCATGCCAGCTACTTCAGAATTCAAGGATTAAACCCTTGCATTGTCCCCAGAATATTTATCCATTTCTTGTACCATTTCATAATATCCAATAAAAATCTAGCACGATGTTGCATCTCTTTATAGAGGTGAGAGTTTAGGTTTGGAGCTGAGGCCTACATGTTTTTGAATGCTGCCCATTGCCTAAAGGGCCACAATTATCACCATGTCTTCTGTCTTGATGCATCAAAACTGACAAAATATTTTGAATCTTAGAGTGACCTTGTGATTATGTGTGTACAGGACTGGTCTTGGGATACCAGCACCCTAGGCAAAAGCACCCCACCGCACACCACCCGGTGCCCCCATTTTGGTCTACTTACACCATCTAGATTACTTTTTTTCTTTCACAGGTTGTCATACTCTTCAGTTTTTCTGTTTTCATTCAACATGTTTTAAGGAAGCCATTTCTTTACTACAAAAATATGCAAATAAATACTGGAAAAGCATCTCAGTTAGAGCAGCACCCTAGGAGGCTTCTTAGTTTGCCTATGCCTAAGGCAGGCTATATGTGTGTATATGTTTTGTGTATGCATTTCATGTCAGTTCCTTCCCTTTCTCTAATTATAGCAGTCTCTTTACTGTTAAAAATAAACATTTACTAAAAGGCTAATAGTCTCCTCCAACATTAAGCCACCCTGCTTACCTACAGTGGGCTGGTTCCCACCCCTAGACTCAGTACAATGCAAATAAAGTTTACAGAAATGGCTCTTGATTGATTCAGCAGTCTGTCCACTGTATAGCCAGACCCCGCCTGAAGACTGAGGCTGTGCCAGAGGGCTGTGTTGCATGTACTGTGAGAGGACCTAGAATATTCATATGGGCCAGGAGAAGCTGTTAATTTACAAGAAAAAAGTGGCAGTTTACATTTTAATCTAGGAGAATTAGGATGACTGGATGGGAAAGGGCAATAGTTATCTAACAGTGATTTATTTTTTTTTATTTGTAGCTGGCAGAGCAGTCTGTATCTGTGGTGTGGTGTGTGTGAGTATGTGTTGGGGGGATAGACTGTCAAGTGATTATTTAAATGTTTTCTGCAGAATAGTCCAGTGTTAGAGGCCACTAAACCACAAGCCCACTGTAGCAGTAATGGATGGGGGACTTTTTAAGGCATGACTTAAGGTACTTGCCTTGCTGTCCATGCTAAAACATTACTCTTAAGACTCTTTAACTGTATTTTCACCAGTGCACCCCTCCATACACACATATATAAATTTAGTGGGGGTTGCAGTGTGTCGGCGGATCATTGTTGCATCTCCCTTTATTTGGCATGCGCCGATTTCACAGGAGGAATGAAAAAAAAGGATACGTCATTTTCAGTTTAGTAAGTGGTTAGCAGACTTCTGCTTCAGCAGTTGTTGAGCCTTGGCTTACTAAGTGTAATGGTTTTGTGCTGCCTTTTACTTTTTATGAAGTTTGAGCCTTCATTGACTTCAGTATACAAAAATACTGTCACAAATAAAAACAGACCATTTAAATTAACAGAAATTAGTTTAAAAAACTCTCTTAATTGCATCTTCAAACTTTTTACAACTGACTGCTTACATTAGCTAGGCATGAAATATTCTCTGGCATGGTTTTGGAATGATGTGTTCTTACACTACTGGTATTAGACTTGAAAATAA
>NC_056731.1:358523571-358553571 GCF_019279795.1 Protopterus annectens | reverse complement strand
ATACTAAGTTTTCTTAGTGTAGGATCACAGAATGAGCAGACCTGGAATGCGATGTTCATCGTGTTTCACTGTTGCAGTCATGACTGTAGGGTTCTCCCCTGCCCGGAGCAGTCCGTCTCGGCCAGAATCCCAAAGTCTGGCTGCTCAGCCATGCTGTACAAAGCTGACAGCTGACGCCATGTTCTCCAGTCTTTCTTGCCGTGCGGTGATAGCAGTTCGCATTTGCCGGTCGGCTCACTCCTGACAATTTTTTCTAAATGTACTTCAGTCCGAAGACTTTCTTCTCCTACTCAAAGCTAAGTACCCTTTCTTGCTCCAGTCCGATGTCAGAAAAAGTTAATAATTGTATTTCTTGTGGGAAGCAAATACCTCATAAGGATTTTCATTCTTACTGCATTCCTTGCTTAGGCCCTGACCACGATGTAGCTAGTTGTCGGTTTTGTGCTAGATTCAATCTTTGCATTTCATTACTGGCGTTTTAATTACAAAATGTCATCGGATTCGGTTCCGGCTACAGAGTTCACAAATGGATAAAGATAGGCCTCCGAGGTCCAAATCGGACGATATTGTACAAGCACAGCCAGCTTTAGGTTCAGCCGTCATCAGTGAGGCGCTTTTGCAGCCTCTGTCCACGAGGAGCCAACTAGGCCTTTGAATATTTCTGTTGCAGGACCTTCAGACAAGATGGGTCCGGAGCCTGTGTAAGGTACCGCTTCGAAGGGTTTTCAGGCCTACTCATCTTCTAATAAAGGCAAAGCCAAAGACAAAGGCAAAGACTCCTTCCAAATCAAAGACTACAGCCCAGGCCTCTTCTGATCTGGTACCCAAGTCTCAGAAACAATTACTTAAGATGGCGGAGGACTTACTTACTATGATTAGGGGTTCACATCCCCCTCCAGATAAAAGGCCAAGGCAGGAAGTGTATTATGACTCCTCTGATCAGGTTTCTGTTTCTTCAGTTTCTTCTTCTAACCAGGAATATTCTTTCCCTCCTTATGAGGATTCTGATGCTGAGGAATCCATTCCTTCAGCTTCTCCCCCTGAGGATTTCTCTTTTGGGGAAACTTTACATGAAATGAGGGAACATTTTCACTGGGAAGGACAGATCTAAGAAAAGACTTAGATTTTCTTCTTCTTCCCCAACATAGACCCCTGGCTATCCCCTATTTTGGATATTGTGGATGATGCTTTTGGAGGCTAACTTAACTCCTGACTCTTTTCCTCCAGCTCCTGTTAAGCCAGACAGATATTATAGGGTTCCTGATTCCCACCAGTTTTTATACAAGAATCCTATTGCTGATCCTGAAACCATTTCTCAGGGTCCTAAACTGCTAAAAAACCCCATTCCCACTGAGAAGGATTCCAGATCTTTAGAAAGATGGGGCAAAAAAGTGTACACTTCTGCCACTTTATCTATTAGGGCTTTAAACTGTCAATTTCATATGCTGAAATACCAGCAATTTCTTTTGTCTGTTTTGAAACAAAAGCTAACTTCCATTTCTGCCTGTGCAGATGATAAGGAATCACATGATTTAATGCATGTCACTGAACAAGTTGGGAAGCATGGTTTACACTGTGGATCTGATGCCTTAGAGGCTTCTTGTAGGGCTGCTGCCTCTGGTACAGTCATTAGAAGGCATGCTTGGTTAAAGGAACAAAACCTGCCAGATCAAGTAAAAGCTAAGTTATTGGATGCTCCTGTTGAGCATAATGATTTGTTTGGACTTAAGGCTGAAGAGGTGGTAAAGAAGATGGAGGACAAGGCAAAATCCATGCAAACGGTTAAAGATTTCTTACAAGTACAGCCACCCAGATTTAGTAGGAATTGGCCTACAAAAAATTGGTCCTTTCCCAATTCAGACAGGCCTCAGAAGGGTAGATACAAGGCCTCAAATACAAGCCTCTTATAGACCAAGACAATGGACTGCTTCCACCCCTAGGGGAGGAGAGGACAAGTCACAAGCTCATAGAAAACAGGCTCAATGACTCCCTCTGTTGGGCTGTAGGAACTTTTTGCCTGGAAGCCCCTCTCGGAGGAAAACTTTCTCTTTTTCACCTAAATTGGACTCATATAACCCAAGACAAGTGGGTTCTGGATGTGGTTTCAAGAGGTTACAAATTCCATTTTCATACCCTACCAAGACCAAGCGGATGGCCGGATCTTCCAAAACATCAATGGTTAGAGGCCTTAAACCAGGTGGAAACTCTCTTGGCTATGAAAGCCATAGAACTAGTTCCACTTTCAGAGATGGGACAAGGTTTTTACTCAAGGCTCTTTCTAGTCCCCAGAAAGCAAAATTCATGGAGACCCATTCTGGATCTGTCACACTTTTCTCGAAATACCAAAATTCAAGATGCTTACTCTACAGCAGCTACTTCCAATGCTGACCAACAATGCATGGATGGTAACTCTGGATTTAAAGGAGTCATATTTACACATTCCCATCAGGCAGGAATGCAGAAAACACCTCAGGTTCAAGGCTGGATTGAGGCACTATCAATTCTCTGCACTGCCCTTTGGATTGTCAGGGTCTTCACCAAATGCCTGGCTCCAGTAGTAGCTTATTGCAGACTCAAGGGAATTCAAATTTACCCTTATCTGGATGACTGTCTTATTCAGGCAGACAGCAAGGATGTCTTACTCCAGCATCTAGAATTTGTTCAAAATCTTCTCAAGTTCCTGGGATTCACTGTAAACATAAAAAAGTCAAATTTGATACCCTCACAACAGATAACCTTTCTGGGTGCTCTTCTAAACACAACAACCCAGATGGCATTTCTGACATCCGAAAAACAATTACAGCTGTCTTCAACTTTCAAAACCTTGGCAACTTTAACTCCGCTATCTGCAAGGAAATTCCTACAGGCTTTGGGTTACATGGCCTCCTGCATCTTTCTCGTACCATATGCAAGACTACATATGAGGAAAATACAGTGGTACCTAAAAAGTGTATGGTCTCAGCATTGCCACAGTTTAGACATACAGATCACCGTTCTGCCTTGTCTTCAAAAGGAATTCCTTTGGTGGTCCAAGGCATGTACTCTAAACATAGGAAAACCTTTCAGTCTGCCTCCAGTCACTCAGATACTAACCACGGACGCTTCAGATTATGCATGGGGAGCCCATTTTCAGGGAAACCGTCTGCAGGGCCTTTGGACAAAGGATCAGAAGCACCTGCATATCAATTTCAAGGAAATGTTAGCCGTTCAGAACGCTCTATGGGCTTTCAGGAATCTTCTACAACCAGGACAGCTACTGATACGGACAGACAACACCACAGTTATGTGGTACATAAACAAGCAAGGGGGATCTCATTCCTACCCCCTTTGCAGACTAGCCATTAATCTATGGAACACAGCTCTAGCTTGCAAACTGGGCCTTCAAGCTCAGTTTCTACCAGGGAAGCAAAACTTCCTGGCAGACAGTCTGAGCAGAAACCTGTCGGACCCACACGAATGGATGCTGGACACCGAAATATTCAGGATGATTACAGCAGTCTGGGGATGTCCTCACATAGACCTCTTTGCATCCCACCTCAATCATCAACTACAGATTTTTTGCACCAGGACATTCCACGAACTAGCTTGGAAAGTGGATGCACTATCATTCAGTTGGAGAAACCTCTCGGGGTATGCCTTCCCGCCTCTACCTCTTCTTCCACGGGTGTTATTAAAGATGAAACGGGACAAGCCCAAGATGATAATTTTGCTGGCCCCAAATTGGCCTCGACAGTTTTGGTACCCAACACTGAAAAACCTTTGTCTGGAGCCCCTTGTATGGGTACCACAGACTCCGAACCTTCTGTCCCAACACCAGGGTCAGGTTCTGCACTCCCATGTCAAAACTCTCAGCCTGGCAGCCTGGTTAATCCAGGATCTTTGATTCATTCTCTCCTACCCAAGCAGGTTATGGATGTCATTTTAGAAGCCAGACGTCCTAGCACTAGAAAATCTTATGCAGGAAAATGGAAAAGATTTTGCTCCTGGATGCAGGCTCAGGATTCAGATCCTCTTATTCCTAACATTCCTCTGATTTTACTTTACCTGACAGACCTCTTACATAAGGGTCTCTCTTTCTCTTCCATAAAGATCCATGCCTCTGCTATTTCTGCTCATTATAATACAGACCCTCCAATCTTTTCCCATCAGCTCATGAGACAGTTTCTCAGAGGAGCTAAGAACTTAAGGCCCCCTAGATCTCCACCCATTCCTGCTTGGGATCTCAACTATGTTTTGGAAAACTCACCTTACCTCCTTTTGAGCCTGCTGCCACATCTGACATCAAGTTTTATCTTGAAGACAGCCATCCTGTTAGCTCTTACCTCTGCCAGGAGAGTTTGAGTTGCAAGCTCTCATGGCTGTGGAACCTTATATTATTTTTCATCAAGACAGGGTGTCTTTAAGGACTAATCCTACTTTTATGCCTAAGGTGGTTTCCAAAGTGGCTTTAAATCAAACTATTCACTTGCCAACTTTTTTCCCCAGTCCTCAAAATAAGGAAAGGATCTTGCATTCCTTGGATGTACACAGACAACTACGTTTTTACCTGGACAGAACCAAGGACATTAGGAAATCAGAGCAATTGTTTGTTTCTTATGCTTCAAGTTCCCAAGGTAAAGCCATTTCAAACCATTTCTAAATGGATTGCTCATGGAATCAGATTTTGCTATTCACACCATGGAAAGCAAATCCCAGGGAGTATAAGGACTCACTCTACCAGAGCTGCTGCCACTTCAGCTGCCTTCCTCAGGGGAGTTCCTACCAAAGACATTTTGGAAGCTGCAACTTGGAGTTCAGTGCATACTTTTTCCAAGCACTACAATCTACCTCTCTACTCTAAGTCTAGGGCAGGCTTTGCTTCTGCTGTCTTGCAGGGCCCTTTATGACCACCTCCCTTTTATTCTGCTTTGGGATTCAACCCTACAGTCATGACTGCAACAGTGAAACACGATGAACATATTACAGTTGTGTACTTACATAAATGTAGATGTTCGGTGTCTTCACTGTTGCAATCTCCTCCCTCTTAGTTTTTCTTTTGTGTGGTTCCCTTCTTCACCCTTCTCTTCAGGTGTATTTGCAAAGGGTATGGGATCTTACTCATTTTGGAATACCTGACATCTGGGGCAAGAAAAACTGGAGAACATGGCGTCGGCTGTCAGCTTTGTACTCCTGGCGCTCTGGCGGCCGGGGGCATGGCTGGACAGCCGGCCTTGGGACCCACTTGGGATTCTGGCCGACCGAGGACTGCCTGCCGGCAGGGGAGAACCCTACAGTCATGACTGCAACAGTGAAGACACTCTAACATCTACATTTATGGTAAGTGTACACAACTGTATTTTTCGGTTATTTGAAGAGGCTTGAATTCTTACAAAACAATAAATTGAACACAGTGCATCCACATCAGTGGGTAAGTAGTTGGGATAGCCTTTCCTGCTGCTACCCTTTATCCAGCTATTCTTCTCTTTATCTCTTGCACTAGGAAAATGTGTGCCATCCACAGGCATATGCCATAACATCACCCATCATTCTAGAAGAATGTGCCTATCCCATCCTCTCCACCTGCTTTCTTTGTTATGCCATTGGTACAGTTCAGAGCTTGAGCCTGATGCTATTTGTGGAGAAGTTCCTACATTTAATGGCTAAACAACTTAATGCTTCAGAGTGTTTTTTTTTTTTTTTGGTCTGGCTGAATGGCATGTAAGCATAGCAAAAGGTAAAAACGTTACATAGACAAACCATTTACAAAAAAAAAAAAACTTCAAGAAAAAACCAGCATACTAGATTATTCATGGTGAAATAATGTCTTGCAGTGGAGGTCCATGGATATATACAAATGACTACTTAAGGATGATACACATTGTTTCACCTACATGGCTTCCGAATGCCCTTGACATTTTTAAATTTAAGTCTTTACTTGGGTATTCAGACAAAAAAAAAACAAATCTCACTATCTGTATACATGCCATGTTTTGCCTCTTTTTCTGAGCCCATCAGTACGGATTGACTAATTGTGCTCAAGACACGTATTCGCTGTCACTCGCTCATTTCAGCAAGTGTTTGAACTCCCAGTAACTCATTCCCAGTAATGCAAATTATCGCTATCAAACCTGAATCCTGACTGTAAAAACTCCCACCCAGTGCCTAATCTTAAAGTCTCACATCCCTTACAAACCTAAAATACCCTTCTTTACCCTAACCCTGAAGTCCTGATTGCTCCCTAAACCTAAAATTCATATCCCCTTCCCATACCAGATTGTTCATTAAACCTTAACTTTCATTTCACATCCCAACCACAATTCCTCCTTAAACCTAAAATCCCCATGCTTCCAACCCTAAAGTTCTTATCATTCCGTAAGCCTAAACTCTGAATCGGTGTGTAAACCTTAAATATCCTTCCCCTCCTGCCCACAAACACTCCCTAAACCCAATATCCCAATCCCCATCTCTAATCTTAAAGTCTTTATCATTCCCTAAACCTAAAGTACCTGTTCCCCTCTCTAACTCTAAAGTCTGCACTTCACTCCCTGTCCCCCTCTCTAAACATAACAACACCCTCCCAACTCTCTTCTCCCCTTACCTGATCCACTTTGAGAACACGCATACATCCATTTGTTAGGACGTGAGTAGAGCGAGTTGATCTTGCAGCAGCTGCATGGCAGAACTCATTTTCAAGTTTGAGCATGAGCAGTTGATTGGTTGAGGTTACACCTGTTCAAGTCCTTGGTTCTGAGCTACAGAAATTCAAGCAGCTGGGGCTTGTGTTGCTGTAGGGATCCCCATCAGTGCTGTAAAAGTGAATTATTTGGCCATGTCTTTGATACACAGACCTTAAAAATAAGCCCAGTCTGCACAACATTAGGGTGAATGCAAAATACCCCAAATAACATCTAAACCAAAGGATAAAAAGTCACATATGTAAACCATTTAGTAAAATGTCAAGGAAGACCCAGGAAGGCTAGAATCCTCAATGTGTGAGTCTTTAAACATCCTAGAGTGGAGGCCCATGGGATATTTGCCAATGATCCCTTAAGGGCACACCACAGTTTCATCTGAATGTCCTTGACTTATTACTTTTACTTTTAAGTGTTTACTGATAAATTCAGGCCAATAAAGCCAAAAACATAAAAAAGGCAGAGCAGGAGTGAAGCATCCCAATGTAAACAGCTGAATAGATACACAGACATGATTCTCTTCAAAGAATAAACAAATCGATGAAGTGCCAGTAAGTGTACAAAATCAGATATATGGTCAAGTGTTGAGACTTTCATGGATACATGCATGTAAGTACATCAGTAAATTATCCTAGATGCTGACATTCATTAGAAGAGATGGAACAGTAAATAAGTTCTATAAAACAATTATATTATGTAAAAGAAATGTATTTGTTTTAGTAATACCATTTTACTATAACAATGCATAATATATGAATGTGGATAATACAGAATTATCAATTGCTGCCCTTTTGTTGTCATTCTGACTTCACCTTAATGGTCAAGCTATACCAGTCATGGGTAAACCCTGGATTACCCACATCCGTATGTTGGGAGGAATTCAGAAAGGCATACTTTATTTCAGAAGCCTTAAACTGGAAGGTTTCTGCATTGAGATAAGCTTTTCTGATTCGAAGAGTACTCTTCTTTTGTGGTTTTCCCATTGCATAGGCATTAAGGGAGAGCGCTCTCACTGGGGAAGCTGCATGCTAATAAAGCAGTACAGAGCAGTGACAAATGCTAATTAGCCATGTGCTCTCCCCTAGATATGTTTGCACTGTTAAGGTACCCAAGACAGTTCAGTGGAGAATAAGATCGGTATGTGGGAGACTTGGAAATCAAAGTCCTATCTCCCAAACTACAGAATCATTTCTTCTTTATATATTTTCTGATTAAAAGCAGCATTATAGCAAGAATCTTAGAACAACCTTTGACCAATTAAAAATAAACACTACAGCATTAAGTTTACTAAGATTTCCTGACTCCTTGTTTATGACTTTCCATATTAGGCACGAGTTCTGAATCCCATAATGGAACTTTCAGCAAAAAACAGAACTTCTTTCATTTCTGCCATGCTGGCAGTTTGTGATATTTGACAGAAAGTAAATCATCAGATTCCCTGAGAAACACTTAGGAATGTATCTAGTTAATTAAAGCATATTAAAATAAAATACCACACTAACATTTTTCCTTCTCTGTGCCCATCACCCTTCACATTCCTCCATCTGATGCTGTAAAGCAACAGTTAAATTATAGTAATTCTTTATGACTGGACAATGGTTACAGACTCTCAGATGAATGAGCATTTTTTCCTTGATGTCACTATTCACATGCAATTTCCTTCTGTCCCTGACATGAAAAAGTTTTTACAGTAGTTTCAAATATATAGTCTTATTAGCAATAAGAACATGGCTGTGTCTTGATGGAACAAAGTTACAATCCAAATACTATAAATAGTCAGTTGTACATTCTTTATTTCTACATGTATTTTCACATTCCCCTGATTCCCTTGTATATATTATCATATATTTTACCAAAATCTTTCAAGACTTTCCCCGGGATTCAAGAAGCTCGGCGCAAGGACGGTTTTAGCCTTACGCTGAGCGTCTTCACTACAGATGGCGCAGCAGCGCCATATGAATATGCATGAGGACGTGCTAACGCAACCTCGACGTGCACAGGAAACGTGTGCGAGTACAGGGGGCATGCACAAGTGCTCTACGGAAGCATAAACATGCCCCGACACTTGCAAAACCTACCATGCCTACTAGTAGAGCCTGCCCCTAATAATAAGTCAGTAATTCAGTGTCCGTGGATACCGAAATGTATGCTAAGCATACAAGAGTGTCCACGAACAGTGAAATAAAACCGAAGTAGTAAACACACAAGCACGTAGTGGAATGTTGAGCCCTGTCCCTAGAACTTTTACAGTTAGATACCCTGTCCCTGTGTCCCTATTATACATTCGAATTGCTGCAATATCGAAGGTGTAAGCAAAGTGCAGCATGTCTGCACGTCACTGTCCTCCGCCGAGCGTAGCTTACACATCATATTCATTCAAATAGAGAAAAACATGCGGAATCAACGTAAGTGTCAATAGTGTTGCGTTTAGAGCATCCACCTAACAAACAGGCATTCACGGTTCAAGCCCAACAGTAGCAAATATAATTTTCCATGTGGAATGAATGTCGTTTTGTCATAAAACCGACATAAGAGTATCGTATGAGATATTTAACTTAAATATTCAAGCAAAGTGGCACTGTCATAATGAATAAGGTACTAGTAAGGAAAGGAAGTGTAATCACAAATAAGCAGCAGTAAACACATGTCAGTAAGCAAGTCTGAGTGCACTTACGTGGGTCTAAACAGTGCCCAGCATAGGAAATGTATACAAGTATATACAGATATATAATATATATATATATATATATATATATATATATATATATATATATATATATATATATTTTATGAAGAAAGAACGACGTAACAATAAAGCATAAAAAAGGAATGAGAAGAGAATCAACAGCAACCCCAGTATTATATAGTGCTGTCAGCGTATGTCATATCCAGTTGGGCAGGAGTGAGCAAAGCACTGCTACTCACACCACAGGCAGGATATTACCAGTGGGAGTAACATTGTTTATTTGCTAAGTCTACTTTACACACAAAGGGTAGTCCCTGGTGGGACTACCAAAAATTGATAGACCATTTGGCCATCCAGCCATTACACAAGCAAGGGCAGGTATGTTCAAGGACTAAATGGTGGGAGAGCCTGAGAATACATGGGGTGGGACAACATACGTGTAGGACCCCTAACGCTCTGGAGAGGGCAATGTGTGGAGGTGTGTCATGGCTGCGATAACAAGTGGACAATGGATGGTATGTGTGTATTTTGAACACAGGTGGGGTGGAGGAACTATGGGTATAAAATTATGGAGCCAGGAGTGCCAGGGTTGGATAGGCTGGTTCTAATTGGACAATCCCATGCAGGTCAGCGAGTTCGTTATAAGTGTATATGCATACACACGTGCAGACATCAATATGTAGTAGCACATTCTCTGTAACACATTAATTCCATTTGCAGACATAAATAACATGAATGTTCCCTTACAAACCTTGAGTAGATAGAATAATAGGTTGTGCAGAAGAGGGATGGGACGAAACTGCTAAAACGCAGAAGAGTGTACAATGTCCGAAGTCAGTGCTGTGTTGAAAATAATCAAATGTGAGAACTTTCCCCACACATGGAATCATTCCTGTGATCTGCCTGCTATGGCAACTCCAATTACTAAACGGGTCAATTTGTAAAAGAAATACGCTGAACACGTACATAATTAGGCTCTCGTGTAACGTGTGTGTTACCACATAGTCATAGTTATTAATTTATTGTAGTGTCATGATGTTCATCGTGTTACCCTGCTGCAGTCGTCACACTTGGGTTATCCTGCCGTCAGGCGGTCCCACAGTTGGCCTGAATTCCAAAATCTTGGTCCGACGTAGATTCCTGTCGCTTCTTCCCTGACGTCAGTGCGCCAGGGGTATATAAGAGGCATCTGACCCCACTTTCTTCAGTCTTTCTTGCTGTGCGGTGCCCGAAGCAGAAGCAGTTCACAAGTGCCGGTCGGCCGACACCTGAGATTTTCGAATCGGATTTCAGTCCGAAGTCTTCAATAAAGCTAAGTACCCCGTTGGGGAACCTTTTCTTGCCTCAGTCCGATGTCAGAAAACTTTAACAATTGCATTTCTTGTGGGAAGCAAATACCTCTTAAGGACTTCCATTCTTATTGTATTCCTTTCCTAGGCCCCTAGACATCACAGGTTGTCGGTTTTGTGCTAGGTTTAATAAACGAACTATCAAACGCTGTTTTGACTTCGCACAACATACTTTGGTAGGAAATTTAATTATATCATGCCGTCGGCGCAGCCGACGACTGGCATGTATAAAAAACACAAGGATAAGGACAGGCAGCCTAGGAACAATCCAGACTCCGAAGCCTCTGCTGTGCTTGTCGCCAGTTCTCCGGTTTTCAGTGAGGCGTCTACGCAGCCCCTGATGACCACAGAATTGGAACCCCAGACAGTTGTGGATTCTCAAGCGGAGTGTACAAGGCCAGCGCAGCCATCTTCATTAGGACCTTCCAACACCAGAGCAGAAGGAGACCCCCGTGCAGTGGAAACACCTTTGGTTGCAGAAAGTGTCTTCAGACCGACTACACTCACCATTAAGTCTTATGCTAAGCTTAAAACTCCATTAAAACCAAAAAAGACTGTACATCAGTCTACAGTTCAAGGCCCCATGCCTAAGAAACAGATGTTTAAGATGGCTGAAGATTTGATTACTCTAATCAGGGGTTCCCATCCCCCCCCCAGATAAAAGACCAAGACAAGAGGAGGATTATGCTTCCTCTGACCAGGTTTCAATTTCCTCAGATTCTTCTGAGGAACAGGATTACACTTTTCCCCCTTATGAAGACTCTGATGCTGAAGACTGTATCCCCTCAGCATCTCCCCCTGAAGACTACTCCTTTGGGGAAATTTTACATACCATGAGGGAACATTTCCACTGGGAAGGCCAGGACTACTCTGATTCTAAGAAAAGGCTCTGAGAGTTCCTTTTACTACCCCAGCACAGACCACTTGCTATCCCTCCAGTTTTAGACATTGTGGATGATGTTTACTTGGAGTCTAGTCTAAATCCAAACTCTCTACCTCCTGCTCCAGCCAAACCAGACAGATACTACAGAGTGCCTGACTCACACAAATTCCTTTATAAAAGCCCTGTGGCTGACCCAGAAACAATTTCCCAGGGTCCCAAACGGGCTAAAGCTTCTATGGCTAAAAAGTCCTGTGCCCTCTGAAAGGGATTCCAGAGCCCTAGATAGATGGGGAAAGAAAATATACACCTCAGCAACTCTGGCTATGAGAGCATTAAATTGTCAGTTTCACATGCTGAAATATCAGCAATTCCTAATGTCTCAATTAAAACAAAAAATGAGCACACATTCTGAACAGTCTGAATTCAAGGAAATGCAAGATCTGTTGCATGCAGCTGAACAGGTGGGCAAACATACTTTTCAATGTGGATTTGATTCATTGGAAGCTTCCTGTAGAGCAGCTGTTACTGGGTCTGTCATACGTAGACATACTTGGTTAAAAGAACAAACCCTGCCTGATCATGTTAAAGCAAAATTATTGGATGCACCTTTACAGCAGGATGTATTATTTTGTGTCAAAGCAGAAGAGGTCTTAAAGAAAATGGAGAATAAGGCAAAGTCTATGCAGACTGTCAAGGATTTCTTACAGGTACAACCCCCTCGTTTCAGCAGAAATTGGCCAACAAAAAACTGGTCCTTTCCAGCTTTTGACAGATCACAGAGGAGCAAATACAGACGCCCAAGGGGCAGACGTCAGTCACAAGGCCCTTACAAACCTCGCCAATGGGGCACTGCTACCCAGAAAGGAGGAGAAGACAGGCCCCAAGCTAGTAGAAGACAAACACAATGACTCAGTCCTCAAACTACCAAGCAAATCTCTCCTGGCAGCTCCCTTGGGAGGAAAATTAGCATTTTTTGCAGACAACTGGCACATCATCACAAAAGACAAATGGGTCCTAAACATTGTCTCACAAGGATACAGATTCCACTTTCATACCTTGCCAAGGAAAAAAGGAATGCCAAACCTGCCACCAAATCAATGGGCAGAGGCACAAAAACAAATTACAGCTCTCATGGACATGAGAGCCATTCAACAGGTACCTACACAGGAGCAAGGACAAGGATTTTACTCAAGACTCTTTCTAGTCCCAAAAAAAGACAAAGCATGGAGACTCATTCTGGATCTTTCAATTCTGAACACCTATATGCAAGTATCAAAATTCAAGATGCTAACACTACAGCAGCTTCTTCCCATGCTGGGCAAAAATGCTTGGCTAGTAACGTTGGACCTCAAGGAGGCATACCTGCATGTCCCTATCAGACAAAATTGCAGAAGATACCTCCACTTCATTGCAGGGTCAACACACTATCAATTCTCTGCACTGCCCATTGGCTTATCTACTGTGCCCAGGGTCTTCACAAAATGCCTGGCACCAGTGATTGCATACTGCAGACAAAGAGGAATTCAAATATACCCATACCTGGATGACTGCCTTATTCAAGCAGAAAGCAAGGACATTCTTTTAAAGCATCTGGCATTTGTCAAACACCTTCTAAGTTGCCTAGGGTACACAGTAAATGAAAAACTAGTGCCCTCACAAAACATAATATTCCTGGGTGCCAGCTTGAATACAACTGCCCAGATGGCTTATCTCATGCCAGACAAGCAACAACAGCTGACGCAGTATTTCAAAATAATGGCAACAAAGACCCAACTCCGTGCAAGAAAAATTCTGCAGGCCTTGGGATTCATGGCATCTTGCATACTACTAATACCATTTGCAAAACTGCATATGAGGAAATTACAATGGTACCTGAAAAGTGTATGGACTCAGCACAGCCACAACTTGGAAACAGTAATACCACTCATTCCCTGCCTTCAACAGGAGTTTCTATGGTGGGCACAAACGTGTCACCTCAACAAGGGTCAGCCTTTCACTTTACCCACAGCCAGGCAAACTATGACAACAGATGCATCGGACTATGCTTGAGGAGCACACATGGCAGGACAGTGCATTCAGGGCAAATGGACTACAGATCAATGGCATCTGCATATCAATCAAAAAGAAATGCTAGCAGTACAGAATGCCCTAACAGCTTTCAAGGACCTCTTACACCCAGGACAACTAATAATAAAGACGGACAGCACCACAGTAATGTGGTACATAAACAAGCAATGGGGCACACATTCCTACCCTCTGTGCAGGCAAGCAATGACCTTGTGGAACACAGCACTGTCTTACCAGATTCAATTACAAGCACACTTCCTGCCAGGAAAGAAAAACACTTTGGCAGATGACCTAAGCAGAAACATCATGGATCCACACGAGTGGAAACTAGATCCACAAGTATTTGCAATGATAGCTCAAAAATGGGGACACCCACACATAGATCTGTTTGCCAGCCCCCAAAACTACCAACTTCAAAAATTTTGCACAAGGACATTCCATCCACAAGCTTGGAAAGTGGACGCCCTCTCATTCAGTTGGAAAACATTAACAGTATATGCCTTTCCTCCACTGCCTCTTCTAGCAAAGGTACTGCTGAAAGTCAGATTAGAGAGGCCACAAATGATACTCATTGCACCAGACTGGCCACGCCAACCTTGGTATCCAATTCTAAGGAACATGGCCCACGGCCCACCATGGATTTTACCACAAATTCCTCACCTAGCAAGACAATCAGATTCTGCACAGCCAGCTCAAGACTTTAAACCTGGCTGCATGGCAAATTACCTAAACAACCAGCCAACTCCTCTATCCAAAGCTGTTATGGAAGTCATTCTGGAGGCCAGGAGGCCCAGCACTAGAAAAACCTATTCAGACAAATGGAAAAGATTTTGCGCCTGGAACCAGGCTAAAGGCCAAAATCCCCTTGTTCCAAACATTCCTCAGATTCTACAATATTTAACTGAGATGTTGCACAAAAGACTTTCCTTTTCATCTATTAAGATCCACGCCTCAGCAATTTCAGCTCATTACAACACGGATACTCCTTTATTCTCACATCCACTCCTAAGACAGTACCTCAGAGGGGCTAAGAACATAAGGCCACCCAGGAGAGCACCAACACCTACTTGGGATCTCAACTTTGTTCTGGAAAAGCGTACACTGCCGCCCTTTGAACCAGCGTTTTCAGCTGATTTAAAATTTCTTTCATGGAAAACTGCCCTGCTACTAGCAATAACCTCAGCTAGAAGAGTCTCAGAGCTACAGGCACTAATGGCAGTGGAGCCTTTCCTCATTTTTCATCAAGACAGAGTCTCTCTATGAACTAACCCTACCTTTATGCCAAAGGTGGTATCCAGTGTGGCCCTAAACCAAACCATTCATTTGCCCACCTTTTTCCCAAATCCCCAGAACAAAGGAGAAAGACTCCTGCACTCTTTGGACAATCACAGGCAATTACGTTACTACTTGGATAAAACTAAGGCTTTCAGAAAATCTGAACAGCTCTTTGTAGCCTATGCTGCAGAATCACAAGGAAAAGCTATCTCAAAACAGACCATTTCTAAATGGATAGGGCATTGCATACGTTTCTGCTACATGCATCATGGGAAACCGGTACCTGCTAACATTAGGTCCCACTCCTCCAGGGCTACAGCTACATCAGCAGCCTTTCTCAGGGGAGTGCCAACCAAGGATATTCTGGAAGCTGCAACTTGGAGTTCAGTGCCCACCTTCACCAAACACTATCACTTACCCCTATATTCTAAGACTAGAGCTGGTTTTGCCACTGCAGTTTTGCAGGGCCTACTAGCTTCTTCTAACCCTGTTTAATTCCACCACCCATCCTTAGCTTTGGGATTCAACCCAAGTGTGACGACTGCAGCAGGGTAACACGATGAACATAGTACAGTTTTGTACCTACCATAAATGTAGATGTTCGAGTGTTCACCCTGCTGCAGTCCAGGTTACCCTCCTACCACCCCCTCTGAACTAGCTGAACTTATCTATACCACTCTATCCTATACAACCTTTGTGGTGTATTTGCTTGTGCCTGAAGGTATTGTTTTATTTATATATATATATATATATATATATATATATATATATATATATATATATATATGTGTATGTATATATATATATATATATATATATATATATATATATATATATAAAAAATATACATATATATATATATATTGCCTACCTATTGGGGGCACCTGACATCTGGGGCAAGAAAAACTGAAGAAAATGGTGTCGGATGCCTCTTATATACCCCTGGCGCACTGACGTCAGGGAAGAAGCGACAGCAACTGACGCCGGACCAAGACTTTGGAACTCACGCCGACTGCAGGACTGCCTGACGGCAGGATAACCCAAGTGTGACGACTGCAGCAGGGTGAACACATGAACATCTACATTTATGGTAGGTAAAAAAACTGTACTTTAACGGGAGTAAGGATATAATGAAGTATAGAGTCTAATCTTGATATATAAACACATGCGTATCCCATGTAGGACAACCCAAAAATTGCAAATAGTATTCTTTTGATCACTCATGTCACCAATGTTTGTGGACTAAACGTGTGGGAGTTCTGAGGATACGTGGAGTGAGTCAACCAATGGGATGGGTCTGTAGGAGTAGGGAGTGGCCAATGTGTAGTGGTGTGGATACACCTCAAATCCGACTGGAGAATGGATGACTGCAGTGTTAGGGAGGCATTGGGGTGTGTGTTTTAGGAACCAGGAGCCATGGGTATATGGGTATATATGCAAATGAAGCAGCACAGCAATAGTGTATTGGTTCGAGCAACTGGCTAACGAACAGACATTCCCGTACCGAATCCCACTGTATCACATACCATTTACCATCGGTAATCTGTACATGAACATACTGCAACATCTGTCCACTGTATAACCTGCAAAATATCAATTAAAAGTTAACTGGAGTGAAGTGTCAGTGTCATAATGAATAAGGCACTAGTAAGCAGGTCAAGCATATATAAACACCAGTAAGCATGTGTAAGTGCGTTTGCGTGTGGTATGTATTGTTTTACAGACACACACACACACATATATATATATATATATATATATATATATATATATATATATATATATATGTATATATATATATATATATATATATATATATATATATATATATATATATATATATATATATATACACACACACACACACACACACACACACACACACATATATATATATATATATATATATATATATATATATATATATATATATGTTTGTGTGTGTGCGCGTAGATATACACAGATATACAGCTATGATAGGAAACAGCACATGAGAATGACATATGTTCACAGGCTATGCCAATGGAAGTGAGGAGCCCAAGCAAGAAACATGAAACACATAGCATGACCTTCCACCCCCCAGCCAGACACGGGAAACATACACACAAACAATGTAGAGAGTCCACTGCTCCCCAGACCACAGGCAGGATACAACCAGGGGGGTACAAAGTGCACCTGTGAATTCTATTCTTGAAACACAGACAGGAGTGTACCTTGCGGGACACCCCAAAAATTATGAAGACCAAACGAAGGTGATAGACCGAACATTCTGGCTGGTATACATACTCGTAATACAAGGGTGGGAAACCCTGATGATCCATGGGCCGAGACAATTGTATGAAATGGGTCCCGTGAAGTGGAGAGTGGGCAGCGTGTAGTGGTGTGTCCAGAACAGACCAGGACCCGGAGTAAGGATGAGTGCTGTTGAAGAGGTGCGGGTGGGGGAACTATGGGTAGCTAATTATGGGTCTAGGTGTGCAGATATTGGCTGATGTGGGCCTATTTGGACAGCCCTAGGGATGTAAGCGCAAGTGTTCATTGGGCAGAGGCATTGTCCAATGAGCAACCACACCCACTACGAGTCCCACTACAGCACAGTGTAATCTATATGGCAAGGAACGGAATAACCAGATGTAGACATAGATATGTAGAGGTATGTGTGTGTAAGCTACCCATAGCGACATAGAGATAAGCCTCTCCCTCTCTGTAGTAAATACATACAGAGACAGACTACAGATACATACCCACATATAAATTATACATATGCAGACACCCATAGACCCATATGTTGTGAGATACATAGACAGCAAAATATAAATATACATGTATGCATACATATACAGATATATCTGTATGTAGTAATTATATATGTGACTGTAAATATAGACATGTATATAGCTAGGATATGGTACGAGTAACATGTGTTCACAGGCCATCCATATGGGGGTGAGGGGTCTAATAAACAAATGTGTAACACGTAGCATCAACCCTTTCACCCCCCAGCTAGACTGGTGAGACATACAGACACACAATAAAGGTAAACACACCACTGCTTCCCAGACCACTGACAGGATACTACCAGTGGGAGAGACCTGCCAGGTCTAATCTTGAAATATAGACATCGATGTCCCTTGTGGGACACCAAAAATTAATGATCGGAGGCAGTCCCGGTAATGACTTATCAGACCAGGCTGTAGATGTACATGGACCAGTAGGTAGTACAAGCCTGATAACCCATGGGTCGACACAATGTATGATGTGTCCTGACACTGGGAGAGTGGGCAGTGTGTAGTGGTGTGTTTATACCCCACCTGCACCCACAGTAAGGATGAGTGCTATAGAGGAGTGGCAGGTGGGGGAACTATGGGTATGCAATTATGGGCCTAGACGTGCAGGTGTTGGCTGGCGCAGTCGTATTAGGACTGCCCCGGGGATGTAAGTAATATTCCAAAATGGGCATAGCTGATTCCCATACCTCTCAAACCCCTAAGAGCACATCCACTGGACAGGACATAAACCACTGGGGGAACAAATAGGGACCATACCTGTGAACTGTCCCTGATTTCGACTCAGTTTCTAACTCTGTCCCACTTAATCCCTCTTAAAACTAGTGACATTTGGTGGAAAGGTGGTGAATTACATGTAATGAATAATGACAACAGTTAAGAGTTATAAACATCATTTACCTCAGAAAATGTGTATGAATTCATATGCTCTGAGTCTGTCAATGTGTCAGGTTAATAGCACCAATAATTTAAATGTGTCCCTGATGTTGTTATGCTCTGTCCCTGATTCAGTTTGTATTTTTCCCCAGTCGTATGAGAGGTCTGATAGGGACAGAAAGCACATATTACACTGACAACCTTAGAAAGATGATAGAATATTAGGTATGCAGTAGCATGACGCGGCTGAAGGATGTGGGTTCCAAAACCCAGTTACTCGTTTGTATTGAAAAGTGTCAGTTCCCATGTATTAGCCAGACGGGTGCAGATTGTAAGAGGAACCAATAATATGAATCAAACTCTGGACAGGCCGCGGATTCCATACAGTCGAACGGAATGCTGTCGCCTAATGGGCAGCCATTCCCGATACTGTAGGCATGTAATCCGATGTAATAGGCATCATAAGGTAATATCGTAGTCCTCATTCCCACCCAGGGGTGTGAATGTTAGATGCAAACACCAAATGCAGTGCATTTGCAAGTGCGGGAGCAAGCGGGTATAAGCCTATTTGGCTGCCACTATGCGAGTATTACACTGGTAAAGCAATATAGAGGCTAACTGATTGTAAGAAACTGTAACAAGAGGTTAGCATTGCTTAGCACCACACAAACCCACTCACACCTGCTCATAACTGCTTTAATGTGCCTTAATCACTCTGTATTCAATAGCCTTGTTCTGCCCAGCAACAAAATAAACGGCCTCTGCAAGGCTCTAAACCAGGACCCTGCATGCACAGCTATTGTGATTTACCACTAAGCCATGGCAGATGTTCTTCGTGTTTCACTGTTGCAGTCATTACATTTGGGTAATCCTGCTGGCAGGTTGCCCTCAGTCAGCCTGAATTCCAATGTCTTGGGTCCTGCATCGGCTGCCATCACCCATTCCCTGATGTCAGGTCATCAGGGGTATAAAAGAAGCAGCCGACACCATTTTCTTTAGTCTTTCTTGCCGTGCGGTGCCCGAAGCAGAAGCAGTTCGCAAGTGCCGGTCGACCGACTCCTGAGATTTTCGAGTTCGAATTTCAGATCCGAAGTCAAGTACCCTGTTGGGGAAACTTTTTTCTTGCTCCAGAACCGATGTCAGAAAAAGTTAATAATTGTATTTCTTGTGGGAAGCAAATACCTCATAAGGACTTTCATTCTTGCCTAGGCCCTGATCATAGCTTTCTGGGTTGTCTGTTTTGTGCTAGATTTAACCAATGCACTATTAAGCGTCGTATGATTTTGCTTTAAACTACTTTGGATGCAGGTTTAATTATCCAGAAATGTTGTCGGAAAGCCATCCGACTACCGGAGTTCACAAAAAACGCAAAGAAAAAGAAAGACAGCCGAGGCCCAAAACCGACGACAAAGCTTCTCCTAAGCCAGTCGATGGTTCACCGGTTCTCAGTGAGGCACTTTTCGCAGCCCCTGATGACTGCTACTTTAGAGTCGCAGGCTGCTACCGACTCCCACGTGGAGTCAGCTATGCCACTGGAAACTCAAGGCACCGGCTTCTGAGGGTGTATTCAGACCTAAACATCTATACATTAAACCGACTTCAAAAGCAAAGACTAAAGCACCTTCAAAGGCAAAGAAGCAAACTCAAGAGCCATGTGGACAGGCCTCCATGCCCAAAAAACAGATACTCAAAATGGCCGAAGACTTCATTACCTTGATCAGGGGTTCCCATCCCCCTCCTGATAAGAGGCCTAGACAAGAGACTGACTATGAATCTTCAGATCAGGTTTCCATTTCTTCTGATTCCTCTTCTGAGCAGGAATATTCTTTTCCCCCCCTATGAGGATTCTGATGCTGAAGAATCCATACCTTCAGCTTCTCCTCCTGAGGCTATTCTTTTGGGGAAACTTTACATAACATGAGGGAGCATTTCCACTGGGAGAGCCAAGATTTTTCAGAAACTAAAAAGAGGCTCAGGGATTTCCTGTTAGTACCTCAGCACAAGTCACTAGCCATCCCTCCTGTGTTAGACATTGTAGATGTGTTTTCGGAGTCTAGCCTTACCCCGACTCCTTACCTCCGGCTCCTGTTAAGCCTGACAGATATTAGAGGGTTCCTGACTCACATAAATTCCTTTTTAAAAACCCTGCTGCAGACCCAGAAACTATTTCTCAGGGTCCCAAGGGAGTTAAGGCTTTCACTGCAAAAAACCCTACCCCTTTGTCAGGGATTCTAGGACACTGGATAGATGTGGTAAAAAGGTTTACACATCTGCTACCTTGGCTATAAGGGCCTTAAACTGTCAGTTTTTCTTATGCTCAAATATCAGCAACATGTCATGGCATTGCTTAAACAGAAAATGTTGTTAAACTCTGAATGTGCAGAAAACAAGGAAATGCAGGACATATTGCATGCAGCTGTACAAGTTGGAAAACATACTTTGCAATGTGGTTTTGATTCTTTAGAGGCCTCCTGCAGGGCCGCAGTTACAGGTTCTGTAATTAGAAGGCATGCTTGGTTAAAGGAACTAAATCTGCCTGATCATGTTAAAGTTAAATTATTAGATGCACCTTTACAGCATGATACTTTGTTTGGTGTTAAGGCAGAAGAGGTGTTAAAATGGAGGACAAGGCTAAATCTATGCAAACGGTCAAAGATTTCTTACAAGTACAGCCACCTAGGTTTAGTAGACACTGGCCAACAAAGAATTGGTCCTTTCCTGTGTCAGACAGACCTCAAAGGGGCAGACCCAGACGCCCTAGAGGCAGATCCCAGGTGCAAGCTTCGTACAGGTCAAAGCAATGGAGTGCTTCTTCCTGCAAAAGTGGAGAAGACAAATCACAACCTTACAGGAAACAGTCCCAATGACTTCCCCCTGCCTGCACCAAGCACTTATTTCCTGGCAGCACCCTTAGGGGGAAAATTAGCACTTTTTTCTCAAAATTGGCACATTATAACCCAGGACAAGTGGGTTCTAAATATCGTGTCACAAGGCTACAAGTTCCATTTCCATACCCTGCCAAAGGCAAACGGCTGGCCATTTCTGCCAAAAAAATCAATGGGCAGAGGCACAAAAACAAGTCTCATCCCTCATGGACATGAGAGCCATTCAACAAGTGCCAGAGCAAGAGCGGGGACAAGGATTTTACTCAAGACTGTTCTTGGTACCCAGAAAGGACAAGACCTGGAGGCCAATACTGGACCTATCAATTCTGAACACATTCCTGGATATACCAAAATTCAAAATGTTGACTTTGCAGCAACTTCTGCCCATGCTGGGCAAGTACGCTTGGCATGTAACTTTAGACCTAAGAGAGGCATACCTGCATGTCCCTATCAGACAAATATGCAGAAGATACCTCAGATTCAAGGCTGGCATAATGCATTACCAATTCTCTGCACTGCCCTTTGGCTTATCCACTGCGCCCAGGGTCTTTACAAAGTGCCTTGCACCAGTAATTGCATTCTGCAGACAGAGGAATACAAATATATCCTTACTTGGACGACTGTCTAATTCAAGCAGAGAACAAGGACATCCTTCTACAGCATCTGGTGTTTGTGAAAAAACTTCTAACATGCCTAGGGTACACAGTCAGTGAAAAGAAGTCAAAGCTAGTACCCTCTCAAGAGATAATATTCCTGGGTGCAAGCTTAACTACAACTGCCCAGATGGCTTATCTCACATCAGACAAACAAAGGCAACTGACTACCTGTTTCAAAATGTTAGCAACAAAGGCCCAGTTATCTGCAAGAAAAATTCTGCAGGCTTTGGACTTCATGGCATCCTGCATCCTGCTAATTCCATATGCAAGACTGCATATGAGGAAACTTCAGTGGTACCTAAAAAGTGTTTGGACTCAACATTGCCAGAGCCTGGAAACTATAATTACTCTCATTCCCTGCCTGTAGCAGGAGTTTCGATGGTGAGCAAAGGCTTGTCACCAAAAGAAGGGACAGCCATTCACATTACCCCCAGCCAGGCAGACACTAACAAAGGATGCATCAGATTATGCCTGGGGGGCCCACATGGCAGGAAGATGCATTCAGGGCACATGGACCTCAAACCAAATGCATCTACATATCAATCAAAAAGAGATGCTAGCTGTTCAAAATGCCCTGACAGCCTTCAAGGACCTACTTCATCCAGGACAACTACTGATAAAGACAGACAACACCACGGTCATGTGGTATATAAACAAGCAGGGGGGCACACATTCTTACCCCCTTTGCAGACTAGCCATGACTTTGTGGGACACAGCATTGACTTACCAAGTACATCTACAGGCACAATTCCTGCCAGGAATAAAAAATACTCTGGCAGACGAACTAAGCAGAAACCTCATGGATCTCCATGAGTGGCAGCTGGATCCACAAGTCTTCAGCATGATAACAACGAAATGGGGATGCCCGGACATAGATCTATTTGCCTCCTCTCACAACAACCAACTAAAAAGATTCTGAAAAAGGATTTATCACAGACTAGCATGGAAAGTGGACGCCCTATCCTTCAGCTGGAAAAACCTATCAGTATATGCCTTTCCCCCTCTGCCTCTCCTCCCCAAGGTACTCCTAAAGGTCAGACAGGAGAAGCCAAAGATGATACTGATTGCACCAGACTGGCCCCACCAGCACTGGTACCCAATATTAAGGAGCTTGTCTCAATGCCCAGCTTACCTCAAGTACCGCATCTACTGTCCCAGCAAAACAATCAGATCCTGCATAGCCAGCTCAGGACTTTAAACCTGGCAGCATGGCGGATAAAGTAGTGATACAAAACACACCTCTCAGCAAAGCTGTGATGGATGTCATTTGGAAGCCAGAAGGCCTAAGTACTAGAAAATCTTATGCTGGAAAATGGAAGAGATTCTGTGCTTGGAACCAGGCACAAGCAACAGATACAGCTGTGCCAAATATTCCTCAGATTTTACAATACTTAACTGAGATGCTGGACAAAGGCCTATCTTTCTCATCTATTAAAATTCATGCCTCTGCCATTTCGGCTCAATACAATGCAGAACCACCAATCTTTTCTCATCCCTTATTAAAACAGTACCTCAGAGGAGCCAAAAATTTAAGGCCTCCAAGGAGATCACCAGTGCCTGCGTGGGACCTCAACTATGTCTTGAAAAAACTCACCCTGCCTCCTTTTGAGTCAGCTGCTACTGCTGATATAAAGTTTTTATCTTGGAAAACATCTCTGCTTCTAGCAATAACTTCTGCAAGATGAATTTCAGAGCTACAGGCACTCATGGCTGTGGAATCTTTTATCCGGATGGGGTCTCTCTGAGGACAAACCCAACATTTATGCCTAAAGTGGTATCCAGTGTGGCTCTTAACCAAACCATTCATCTGCCAACTTTTTATCCAAATCCACAGAACAAGGGGGAAAGAATTATTCTGCATTCTTTGGACTTATACAAACAGCTTAGATTCTACTTGGACAGAAAGTTTTCAGAAAGACAGAGCAATTACTAGTGGCATATGCTGCAGGATCATAAGAAAAGGCTATCTCAAAGCAGACTATTTCAAAGTGGATAGGCCACTGCATTCCTTTCTGCTACTTATAACATGGCAAGCCAGTGCCTAGGGGCATTAGGCCAATTTCCAGGAGATCTGCAGCCACTTCAGCAGCCTTTCTCAGGGGAGTACCAACCAAGGACATTTTAGAGGCAGCTACTTGGAGTTCAGTGTACACCTTTACAAAGCACTATCATCTGCCACTCTATTCTAAATCCAGGGCAGGCTTTGCCACTGCAGTTCTGCAGGGTCTCATAGCCTCTCCTAATGCTGTTTAGCTCCAGCCTCCCAACCATAGCTTTGGGAATCTACCCAAATGTAATGACTGCAACAGGGAAACACGAAGAACATAGTACAGTTGTGTACATTTACCATAAATGTAGATGTTTGAGTGTATTCACTGTTGCAGTCCAGGTTACCCACCCGCCATCCCCGTTTTCTTCTGATGGAATCTATCTTTCCTTCTCTGATCTATACAACCTATGTGGTCTATTTGCTTGTGGATGAAGGTAAAGTTTATATTGGTGCATGTAATTTTATATATAGATATAAATTTTGGCTACCCTTTTAGGGGGCACCTGACATCTGGGGCAAGAAAAACTAAAGAAAATGGTGTTGGCTGCTTCTTTTATACCCCTGACGACCTGACGTCAGGGAAGGGGCGACGGCAGCCGACACAGGACCCAAGACTTTAGAATTCAGGCCGACTGAGGGCAACCTGCCAGCAGGATTACCCAAATGTAATAACTGCAACAGTGAATACACTCGAACATCTACATTTATGGTAAGTGTACACAACTGTACTATATACAGACATCGGACCTTATCACAAACATATCATCCAGCGCAGTCATTCAACAGCATAGGAAATATATTCCATCATGTAGATGTATGTTGTGAGTGATTATGTCCAGCATATAGATACATACATATATATAGATATATCAGGAACATCCCATGTGACAACAAAGCATTACAAAGGAATGAAAAGGGAAACACCAGCAACGCCTGTATTATGTAGTGGTATTGTCCTATGTAATATCAAGACTCCCTCAGACAGACGTGCCATTCATACACGCAAACATTTGTACATTGGCCAGATACATCACTCTGTGCATTTATTTACATTAACACCAACAGTTCCTGTCCAGTCATTATGTGAGAACAGTACTCTTGCAAGGTGCTGTGTGCGACATCATCATCATGATAAAGGTAAATGGGGTAACCATAGATGGACCGGTAGTGTTGTCTGTACAATGTGGTCGTTTCCATCATGTGTACCTGGAACATTTAGTAGCCATGTGCATACTAGGCTCGTGCGCCTGAGAGACAGGGGTGAGGACAACTGGAGTATGTTGTGATGCATATTAAAAGGGTTACATGTGCCCAGTGGACACGTGTGTGAAATGGACAGCTATTTATGGGGCAAATGTTGTTCTAGGAACCGATTGGCCTTTTGTTTCCATAGGGTTAGAGTGGGATGTGGGGGAAGGAGAGTAGGTATGCTAGTGGAGGGATAGGTAGGGTAGGATGACAGACAAGACAGCATACATGGTCAGTATATGACACGTGGGGGGATACACCTCGGATGGAGAGGGGTATTCGGCATTCACAAGCCCATGAGCCCCTAGATGGAAACAGTGGGACGGAGGTACCCAGCCATGGGCAGCTACCATTGCACCAAAACAGCTGCAAAGGAGGCAGTGCTGGGGGCTGTCTAGGAGGGGCAGCCTCACCCTGTAAATATGACACTCTGCCCTTGAGCTGGCGTATCTGGCCTCAAAACCCCTTATTGAGCCCCCTACACACCACGTCCGGGACTGTACGACAGCAGACATGTTCCTGTCTGGACCTGCTCCCCAGGTGATGACAAGCCCCATCCTCAGTGGCAGTACCACCAGAAGGTGGTGCAGAGCCAACAGAGGTGGAGGTCCAAGGTTGGGGCCCAGATGTGCTAGTTCCTGGTGCCATGGCCAGCTGAAGTGGGACAGGAGGTTCTACCGGGACCTCCAAACCCATACAGCCTATGGTGTTGTAGTTTAAACACAGATATGGCTTAGTAATAGTCAACAGCGTTCAGGATTACTTATAATAGCATGCATAAGTATGACCATCAACCCAACACAACAGATGGTATACATTTGCAGAGGGAGCACAACACATGCGTATATACTGCATGACATCTGTACAAAGTGTAGAAGACTTGTGACTGCAGCTATGAACAGTGGCCCATTATTGGCATGTCATTGAGAACCCCAGACAGTGTCTGTCATACCACTGTTTCATGTGACATATGTCCAGTCAGGGATGCGATGGCAGTAACTCATCACTATCACCATGTACTGGCTGCAATCCTCACACTATGCTCCTGCTGTTCACAGACTTGTGACTGCAGCTATGAACAGTGGCCCATTATTGGCATGTCACTGAGAACCCCAGACAGTGTCTGTCATACCACTGTTTCATGTGACATATGTCCAGTCAGGGATGCGATGGCAGTAACTCATCACTATCACCATGTACTGGCTGCAATCCTCACACTATGCTCCTGCTGTTCACAGATGTGTGTTCATTGAGTAACACAGGAAACAAATGGTTACACACACTGACCAGTCCACAGATGGCCCTACAGATAGGGGTCTCTCACAAACAGAGCACTGTCTTGTCAGTTTTATAACATGCAGAATAGCCATTACCACACACAACTTGTTAAACAGGCAGTAGTCTCAATGAAGCATAGCTACACATTTATGCTGTAGTCATGTCTGGCACATCACCCTCCTGTCTTTAGGCTATTTCCCACTGTCTATGTTGTTTGAGGAACATCCAGATATCATTTGTGATGCCGTTTACCAAACCCCAAATCCAGGTACCACCCACAGCGACTATCATGGGCAAACACCAACATGATGTTCCTAGATATTGTACTGTATTTTTCATGCAAATGGCTATGGGAACATCATCACAGCTGTTCCACATGCAGTCAGCTAGAGGAGGACTGCAGTAGGTGCAGAGGCCATCACCTGATTATGACCATCACTTACAATACACAAGCTGCTGCTGAGCAGGTGTACACCTCCACATCCACCAGAGAGTATGTGGGAGGGACAGACAGAGGCAAAGTACACCAGAGAAGGGCTTGGAGTCTAAAACCTAAGCATCGTCTGTCACACACCTACCAATACAGGGGTTCAAACCCCTGACTGACTAGTCATTATATTACAAGTGCATGCAGTTACTCCATGTGCCACAATGCTGACATGCTGGTGTGCTGTAAGAACATATATGTTTGCTGGTGTGCGGCATCTGCAAGAGAGATATAGTAGACATACATTAGGTGTAGCACACATGGCTGTCCACATAAACGGATGTCATTGTCAACATAACCACACTCTCTAATGGACTCACATTGACACTCTTTGCCAGGCCCACAGATACATTCCCAAACTACTTAGTTTGCCACACTGCAGTAATGCACATGTACTACATGCACCACATGGGATATCCAGAGATTCTATGGGTTAGGGCATGTGAACGTGTTTGACATCTGTTGGTATGCCAATGGGAGTTATACAGGGAGTGACTGTGGTTGGGAGCATCATATCCCACATGCAGACACAAGGTGCCAGTACTGACATGCATGTATGCATTGCTTCATGGGTGTGTAGTGGTTGGCTGAGCAAGGCTGGGTGAGGGGTAATCCTTGGCATCACGCCACCTGACAGTGGTGTGCAGTGTGGTACAGGGGTGTAGTGTCTGCAATGTCCCACACAGATGGGTATTGTATGAACTGTCCTGACATCCTGGTTACCATTGTGTATGGCCATAGCTTTGCAATGCATGCCATGTATGTTTGATAGTCCTTGACATGGACATTGCCTGGGATGTGCATGTCCTACAGTACTGTACAGTGACATGTACAGGTTACCTGGTTTGGCTGGCACATGTGTACACAGACTGTTATCCTCCAATACGCCAATACTGGCCTGGTGTGGCAGAACCTGCTTATAGTCAGCAGGTTGACCCTGCACCTGCATTGATAGCATGATACAGGTATTCCCTGGTGTCAGTGGCATCGGTCCATACAGGGCACATGTGTAACGCATTGTATGGCCTCTGTGATGGCATCACATATGTAGCAGGCATCCAGTGGGGAACATAGTGAAGGCACATTGTCCGCAGTTATGTGCCTATTGTACTGCTGTACAGGGTGCCATGCCCTCTGCAGCCCACTGCAATCACTTGAGTGTATTCACTGTTGCAGTCCAGGTTACCCACCCGCCATCCCCGTTTTCTTCTGATGGAATCTTTCTTTCTCTGATCTATACAACCTATGTGGTGTATTTGCTTGTGGATGAAGGTAAAGTTTATATTGGTGCATGTAATTTTATATATAGATATAAATTTTGGCTACCCTTTTAGGGGGCACCTGACATCTGGGGCAAGAAAAACTAAAGAAAATGGTGTTGGATGCTTCTTTTATACCCCTGATGACCTGACGTCAGGGAAGGGGCGACGGCAGCCGACGCAGGACCCAAGACTTTAGAATTCAGGCCGACTGAGGGCAACCTGCCAGCAGGATTACCCAAATGTAGTAACTGCAACAGTGAATACACTCGAACATCTACATTTATGGTAAGTGTACACAACTGTACTATATACAGACATCGGACCTTATCACAAACATATCATCCAGCGCAGTCATTCAATAGTATAGAAAATATATTCCATCATGTAGATGTATGTGTGAGTGTTTATGTCCAGCATATACATACATATATACTTAGATATATCAAGAACATCCCATGTGACAACAAAGCATTGTAAAGGAATGAAAAGGGAAACACCAGCAACACCTGTATTATGTAGTGTGTTGTCCCATGTAATATCAAGATTCCCTCAGACAGACATATGTCATTCATACACGCAAACATTTGTACATTGGCCAGATACATCACTCTGTGCATTTATTTACATTAACACAACAGTTCCTGTCCAGTCATTATGTGAGAACAGTACTCTTGCAAGGTGCTGTGTGCGACATAATCATCATCATAAAGGTAAATGGGGTAACCATAGATGGACCGGTAGTGTTGTCTGTACAATGGGGTCGTTTCCATCATGGGTACCTGGAACATTTAGTAGTCATGTGCATACTAGGCTCGTGCGTCTGAGAGACAGGGGTGAGGACAACTGGAGTATGTTGTGATGCATATTAAAAGGGTTACATGTGCCCAGTGGACACGTGTGTGAAATGGACAGCTATTTATAGGGCAAATGTTGTTCTAGGAACCGATTGGCCTTTTGTTTCCGTAGGGTTAGAGTGGGATGTGGGGGAAGAAGAATAGGTATGCTAGTGGAGGGATAGGTAGGGTAAGATGACAGACAAGACAGCATACATGGTCGGTATATGACACGTGGGGGGATACACCTCGGACGGGGAGGGGTATTCGGCATTCACAAGCCCATGAGCCCTCAGATGGAAACTGTGGGACGGAGGTCCCCAGCCATGGGCAGCTACCATTGCACCAAAACAGCTGCAAAGGAGGCAGTGCTGGGGGCTGTCTAGGAGGGTCAGCCTCACCCTGTAAATATGACACTCTGCCCTTGAGCTGACGTATCTGGCCTCAGAACCCCTTATTGAGCCCCCTACACACCACGTCCGGGACTGTACGACAGCAGACATGTTCCTGTCTGGACCTGCTCCCCAGGTGATGACAAGCCCCATCCTCAGTGGCAGTACCACCAGAAGGTGGTGCAGAGCCAACAGAGGTGGAGGTCCAAGGCTGGGGCCCAGATGTGCTAGTGCCTGGTGCCATGGCCAGCTGAAGTGGGACAGGAGGTTATTCCGGGACCTCCAAACCCATACAGCCTATGGTGTGGCTTAGTAA